>NC_037542.1:20196843-20316310 GCF_001531365.2 Cynara cardunculus var. scolymus
AAATCTTATCTTATAAAACCAGTGAAACTTCAAAATCGTTAAAATTCATGGCTCCCGCCGTATTGCGCGGATACACAACTAGTATTAAATTAAAACAAATTAAAAAACAACCTTTATAAGCGATCCCAAAACACCAATCGATACAACTTTACTATTTCAAATCGTATGGAAATGATTTAGGGACTGTCGTACGCATTTAGTCTCTCTTTAATTTACGTAAAAAATCTTAAAGTCTCGCTTGAAAACACGATTTCACACTTACCCTTCCACTTTCTCTCTCATCATATCGTCTCTTGGAAAGAGCCCCACAGACGAAGCGCAGCTCGAAGAACGACGAGATACGCTAGCCAACACCGCAGGGAGAATCCTCTACTAATCGCCGGTAATTTGTGGGTACGGTTGCTTTGTCTCATTCCTTTTCCTCTTGTTTTTTATGCCCTAATTTTTCCGGTTTAGATAAAATATTTTTCTCTCTTAGCACGGGTAGGATTAGGGCATAAAAATTCGGTATTTTTACGTGATCTTTATTCCTAATTTCAATGCTACGACATTCAACTTGAGAGAAATTGATGTCCTTAAGGAAGTTCTTTGGTTCTCTGTTGAAAACGCGTTATTATTATTTTCCTTAACTATAGAAGTAGGGTTTGCTTTCTTGTTACTAGTCTCCAGTTGAACTAGGATTTCTTATGAAAGGAAATAAGTGGTACTTTTAGGATTTCAATGAACTGCTTTGAAGTCTATCTATATAATCACAGACCTTTAACGGGTTCTCTTTGCTATTCTAAACTAATCAGATTCGGCTGACCAGAGAACCTTATTCTTGTAGGTCATTGTCTTGGACATGTAAACTACTTATCTTTTCTTAACGACCAAAGCCTCTTTTAACTATTTTTTCCCATATGAAGATCTTTAAGTGGTGAAGATTACAAGTGTTTCCAGTTAGTTATATACATTTGCACAGTCAGTTGCATTGTAGGAAAGTATAGTTATATAGTTTTTTTTTGCGGGTTTCCATAATTATGCTTTCAGGCAGTAGTTCAGACATAACAAAAAAGTGGATGAATTTGGAGTTTCTCCCACAGTTAACTTTTCTTATAGGGATGATTTTGATCTTATCATGTTAGTAGTAAAATTGCATCATCTACAATCTGTATGTTGTGATTAAGCTGCATTGCAACATTGTTTGGAGATGTTATTCATGTGATGGCCTGCCATGTATTCACTGTTTTGCTGCGACTTAGATGCACATACAAAAAGAAATAAGTAGGAAAAGATAAGAGCCAGAGACAGATTTAGATGTGGTTCGGTTATTCTTTTCTAAGGCTGTATAGGAAAGAAGAGGAAATAACTTCCAGTTTTTCTTTTAGCTTTACTAATTGCAGGGGAGAAAGATGCAATGCTTTTCGAGTATCTACTTCTATTGTTTTATCATGAGAATTTCTTTGCTCTTTCCATTTTCTTTTCAAAAACTTGACATATGTGTGAGGAAGCTTTAGTTTCCTTGATGGTTACAATTTTTGGGTTGGTTTAAAGCTGGCTATCTATTAAGGTGGGGCCCTCGATGTCAGAAAAGATCTCTTCATGTTGGATTTCTGATTTTCCGGCAATGCTTATAAACTTCAGTGGCTTTTTGGTTTCATGGTTTATACTCTGACATTCTACTTTGAGTTAGAAAGCTTGCATTGCTCATCGTGTTGCAACTTGCAAGTTGCAACAACTGATTGGTTGCAAGCATGGTATTCATGACTGATCCTGCTGTGGCAAGTGGCTACTTGCCACTCTAGTGCCAACGAACTCCTTCAGTTATGATATATCGGAGCCATGTTTTGTGAGAAATGTCTTACCTGAGGACTGTTGAGGATAACTCCACGTTACTCGACTTTAAAGAAGCCCAAGATCTTGAGCCTAGGCACGCTTCAAGTGCGCTTTAACAAATTTGCTTGCCACAACTGATTGGTTGCAAGCATGGTATTCATGACTGATCATTTGCCACTTTAGTGGCAACGAACTCCTTCAGTATGCATGATATATTGGAGCCATGTTTTATGATAATTTTTGTTACATGAGGAACTGTTGAGGATAACCCCACGTGATAATTTGATGATTATAACTAGTAATGTTGATTGTGGATGGTAGGTTGCATTGTATTTGCTTCACTATGTTTGTACTTCAGCTAAACTCTTAGTAAACCCTGCGCTTTCTTAAGTTCTAGTGCATCAATCATGGTGGTAATGGTGCCAACAGTAAGATCTGTCATCAAGCCTGTTTGTTTTATTTTATTAGAATCATCGACTTTTGATCTTTAATTATGTGTTATTGTATTTTCTATCATCTATTGGAGGCTGTAGGAAGTTACCAATGTTCATTTGTAGTTTTATGCTATTGTGCATGAATTTCTAGTTCAGTTCTATAGGCTTAGAATCCATTTCTGTCTGCATATATAATTCGTGAGTTAATCAATACTAAATAATTCTCTTAACCATTCTGCTTTTCCTCTTCTCACTCATTTTTGTTAGCACATATATTAAGTTATCCTGTAAACTAGAGGGAAACAGTCTTCATCTTTGAAAAATTGGTTGAAAGAGTTAAGAGACATCAACAATGTTGTTTTGTATTGATTGTTGTGTATATCCTCTTCTTTCTTACTCAGTTTTGTTAGTACACATACAGTGCAGATAGCAGATGTCACTTTAATGCATCCTGTGTTCTAGGGGGGGTTCCAGCTTCATTCTTTGAAAAATTGGTATACGGAGCAGAAGACGCCAATGACTGCTTTGTTGTCCAGTGATCCTATGCAATTTGGAATGTACGAAGGTGGTCCATATAGGAATTCTGATGATAAGCAGGAAGAAAATGGTGGCAGGTGGTACTTTTCACGGAAAGAAATTGAAGAAAACTCCCCATCTAGACCAGACGGCATAGATTTGAAGAAGGAGACTTATCTACGCAAATCATATTGCACATTCTTGCAAGACTTGGGTATGAGGCTCAAAGTGTAAGCTCCTTTATCTCTTGGTTTTTTCCTCAAATGATACTTCTTATTCATGTCAATTTATTTATTTGCATGCAAGTTGGATGGGTTACGCATTATGATGTATATTTTCTGTTTTATGGTGGGTTTGTTGGTAATAATGAAAGTTACATTTGGATTAGGCTCTAGCTTTGACTTTCTTGATGAGAAACAACCCAACTTAAATCATAAGTGTTTGAAGGTTGCAATGATTGAACCATATTTCTTGAATGTTGAATTGTGTAAAATATATCATGTGAAGGCATCTTTGTTAAATTTTTTGGGGTTGAGTTTCAAAGGCATTGATGGTTCTATTTGTTTATGCCATCTTCCTACATTCTCTTTTTATGGCTGTCACATTTCTCTTAACATCAAATTAATTTTGCTCCCAATCACATTCATTTCTCTTCAGCAACATACAAATAGCAGTGGCTATAGGAGCTTTTAATCAGTGCTGTTAATAGGATGAGTCCCATATATTTATGAAAGTTCTTTTATACAACCTACTTCTATCAATGATATTTATGTGACTATAGGAGCTCCCTTGTTTTAACTTGTGTAAGTATAGGAGTTCATGGTTGTTAAGTGTTCTTGGATAATCAAATTAAACAGTTCCAGTTTTTTTTCCTTTCAAAATCTTTCAATAGGCTTTAAACTCTCCGTGGTGCATTTCACAGAAATTTGAAAACGGGTGAAGTCTAGTATTCCAAAGTGAATTCTTCACCTAACTGAAATCAACACTTACTGATTTCTTGCTTGCAATTCTTACGGTATTGAATGTCCTTAAACACTATCATATAGCTTACCATTTGCATATGCTAGATGATTGCAACTAGACCTCTTGTATTAAGCTTTTACTTCTGAGGCCCAATTTCTCTCTCTTTCTCTCTCTTGAGTGAGATTGAGAACCATGAAATTCAAGTCTAGATCTTCCTTCATCTAATGTCTATTTTGCTTCCAAAATCCCAAAAAATATTACTATTTATGACTTTTTTGATTGTATGTATTGTTTTAGACTTTAGTATATTTCCACCTCCATAGGAGTTACTATACCAACACAGAGAAGAAAAAGGGAACATCTTCATTCCCGGATGCCACCATCATCACCCCCTCAACTCTTTCCGCACTACACTCATACCATACACACACCCTTCTGGCACCCATGTGGCAAAAAGGTCATACACACTGGATAGGCACATAACTGCGGTCTTCTTCTCTTTCCTGAACTTTGGTTTAAAAATGCGTGCATAATGCGCTCTGATGCGTGATGCGCTGGAGGAAACACATCAGATGGGCTGATGCGTTGCGATTCCATGATGCGCTCGCATCACCTACGCATCACACGATGCATGCATCACCTATGCATCAACGCATCCTGTATGTTTCATGTTTGGGCTCCTTTTTTCAGTTTTTAGTTGGGATTTTTAGTTGATTAAAATAGAACGTGAGACTGAATGGTGACCTGATAGAAGAAGCCGACAACCACTAATAGAAGAAGCAGAAGTCGCACTCACATATCAATTAGATTAAAAAAGAAATAGAACGTGAATTGTTGTCGTTCAACCAAATGAGGGAGATGAACCCGCGTTGGGGTTTGATGATGCTGACCTTGGGGAGTATTAGTTGGTCACTTGGTCATTTAGTTTAGGGATTGGGGATTATTAGACATTTACTTGTGTTCTTCATGGTAGTAGTTTGTGTGTTCTGTTATTCCGATTCACGAACTTTTTAAGATTCTAATGCCACTTTTTGAACTACTTTATGTTATAAATGAAGTATTTTGATAGGTAAGTATTTTAAGGTAGAAAGTGATATGTAGAATTAATTTATAAATATTTTTTGAATACCGGGCGCATCAACATCACGCATCATGCATCGGCTTCCGGGACCCTTACCGCCTCGGACCGCATCGCGCTTTTTAAAACCAAGTCCTGAACACTACCAATGACCTTCCCTTATCCGATCTTCTTCCAGTTTACATATTCTTGTTATTTTCTTCTTCGACCTCAACATTTAGAAGATGCAAGGTTTTGATCTTTAAATCATGTCGGTACTTCTCTAGCATTTTTCTGTTAACAAAATCAACCCATGTTTTGAATGTGTCGGGTTATAAATTAAAGAAGTAATCTCAGCAAGTGTTTAGTTTGGATGGTAACCGGTCTGCCCCCAAGTCCAAAATTTTCCAATTTATTATTATTTTTTGAAAATATTCAAATATCAAAACCAAATCAGTGGTCTTTCTCAATAAAGAGAGAGACAGAGAGAGCAGACAATGGGTTAAATATTAATGTAAAACCAAATCAAGTGAGAGGGCTAGTTGTCTATATTACCATACAAAAACAAGAATTATGACATTAATCAGGTCCGTCATCTGCAATATTTGGAGGGGGGGGAGGGAGGTCTAGTCATTATTTACCTGATGTATTGTGCAAGCAGTGTGTAATTTTAGGTTTGACAGGAGGATTGATACTATAGTATTCCAAGTAAAAGGGAGCATGATGAAAGAAGTTGGAGTAGAGGATGAACTCAAATATAAAATTAACAGCACTTGGATACATTAATTATTAACCCGATAAAACAAATTTGAAGAACAATGGTTTATTATTCTGTCACTGAAATTAAAGATAATGATATGGTGGTGGAACCCAGTATTTATGCTTCTAAAGTCTTACAGATTGCTGTGTGTAAATATAGTGTTTTCACTAGGTAATTGTTATGCATGCAGTCTTGAAGGTGTCAACGTGTTTAATTGTCAATTTATAGTGTCTTTAATGTATACATGTTGTGCTTCTCCATTGTTCTTGCTTAAGTCCTTAAGTTTGTGGAAAAATAATAATTTTGAATCAGAGTGTTTAATATGTACATACGTGGATTGTGTTGGATATTTCCATGCAGGCCCCAGGTAACCATTGCTACGGCTATAATCTTTTGTCACCGTTTCTTCCTCCGTCAATCACATGCAAAGAATGACAGGAGGGTGAGTTGTGCCTCATTTCACTTTCTTTCTTTCTGGGGTCTATCTTATTGAATTGACTATGTTGCATCTTGTTTGTTAAAAATTAAAAGAAAAGTCTTGCTCTGTAAAATTTGCTTGACAGTTAAAATGTATGCGAGCAAAAACGATGTTCTTATAAGAAGTGAAAACTGAAGTAAGACAAGCATAGGAGTTAGTAGACCTCTTTATAATTTAGGCACTTGCTTTCATTATATGTATATGTATGTTGTTAGAGATAATTTGTTTTCCTTTTCTTACACTTCTAATATGTCTTTTAGTTTCTGCATTGAAAGTTGCCAACTGCTAGATTTACCATGGTTGAAATCTTGTTACTATGTCTTTTCTGTTTCACTGTAGATGTACATATAAAGCAGATAGGTTACTAAAACACTAGCAAAAATAACGAAAGAAGTTCTGAAGGGGTTGTCACATGGATATCAGCTGCTTTGAGCTGGTTAAATTTGTGTGTTTGGTAAAAAATCAGTGGTCTAAATCTGACCGAATGGTATTTTAGTTTATCTATGGCTGGAGTGGCTTAGCTGCAGGCTTTGATCCAATTGGTTTTAGTTTCTTAAGTACATTTCTGGTGAGAAAGCTTTAATTCTGAAAGAAAAAGCTGTGTGAATACCCATTATGATCTACAGTACATTGGTTGTCCTTGTAATTGTCACAACAACCACAATGATGAAACCCAAGAAAAGAACGTATAGAGCTATGGAACCTTCAAAAAACATATGACCGACGAGATAAATAATGTTATTCCATGCACTACTGTCTATCTAAGCCTAACTGCTTCGATATTACCATACACATGCAACCCTCTTTCAGGTTTCCCGCACTTTCCCCCTATGTAATTCTTGGTGGACATCTTCATCTATTCTATGCTGTTATTGCGGTCAAAATACAGAATATCGGTTAGGACCGATATTCGATATTTCGGTTATATCGGTGATATATCGGTCCAAAATAGCGGTTAATATAATATTTCTTTGAATTATACACACACACACATATATATATTATATGTATGCATCCATAAACATATCATATGCATTAATTAGAGTTTAGAAATATAGTTTCAAAATCAAAACATTACATAAACAAGTCTCACAAAACAAAATAGGAGAAGTGTTCAAAAACGAGCTAATAGCAAGCAATAGGTTCGGCATCCGAGTCAACATCATCTAATACATTCACTTCTTCGTTTAGATTAGCTTCCCAATCTTCCCCTTCTTCCCCTTCATCTCCAACATGATGATGATCATCATCATCCCTATAGCGTTCCCTTTTACTTCTTGTACTTGTGCTCTTCCTCCTTAGATAATTACTATTCCATCTACTCTTTGCTCATCCTCATCATCATCAACTTCAACCGAATATTGTCGAAGGATTTCTATATTTCTATTTCTTTCTTTCTTTTTCTGATTCTTTTCACTAATTGATGCAAGAACTCTTTTTTTGATGTCGTTACTCACATTAGGACAACCAATCACGTTACCTCCGGTGTGAGTAAGATGTTCTTTCAACCTGGTGATCCCTCCACTCATATTTTTTATCACATAAAGTACACCATACATTATTTTTTTGGTTGGATCTTTTCATACTCCCCCATTCCCAAGCCATATCGCCATTGATGCATTTTGTACCYGCGTCTGATGAAGTAGTATTAGTAGTAATCGGGGTCACAGATGCCCTTGAAGATTAACCTCCTTCTCTACTTTCCATTGCTTTCTTTAGTTAAGTCTTAACAACAAAAATAAGTAAGTTATGGTAATTACGTTTTAACTAAGTCAAATAAGAATAATTAAGTGAGTGGGTGGGTGTTAGGACTTAGGAGTTCGGACATAAGACCTGGACCAGGAGACTGTTGGAGGCTGAGTTGAGGGAGTCACGAGGAGCCAGGAGGCTGTGTTGAGGACCTGTTGAGGACAAGGACCTGTATGGCTGTATCAAGTATCAACACTCAAGACTCAACAGTCGCTGCTGGTTGAGGACCTGTTGAAATCCTGTGGCTGTATCAACATTCAACACAGTCGCTGCTGGTTGAGGACCTGTAGCTGTATCAACTTGGTAAGTAGACTGGAGGAGACCAAGAAGAGAAAGAGACCGAGAAAAGAAGCGTGAAGATGAAGGAGACCGAGAAGAGAAATAAGCTTGAACTGTGAAGAACCGAGAAGAGAAGAAGCGTGAGACCTAATATATGTGTTGACTCGTTGACCAAATAAAGAGGCCCAAAAAACTAAGCCCAACATGTAATAAAAAAATCCCAAACATTTGCCTTGTAGACAATCGGTATATTGGACCGATTTTTCCATCAAAATATCGGTAAATATTGGCGATATTATCGGAACCGATAATTTGACCGATATTTTTCCAGAGACCGATGTCCGATATATCGCAATTTTAAATGCATAGCATCTATTTTATGGCCTTCTACCTGTCGAACCCGAACTAAATTTTGTGGGATAAACTGAGACCTGATTCTAATTAAAACCTGAAGACCGATTAATTGTAGGTTTCGGGTTGAGTGTTCAATGTCTACATCACGAATGGCCAAACCACTTCAATGAGTGTTGCCTCAACTGCTCCTCATCTAGTGCTTCCCGACCTTTTCCCACTTATCCTAATTATGAGGCACAATCTGCCTTCTTATTTGCAATTTTTTCCTATACTCGGTTTGTGTCATGATGCCTTTGACCGATGTTATACCAGTCATAGCGCATGTCCTGCCATGGATTATACCTTCCAGTTTCAATGGAAAATTTTCATCTAAGATCTTCAAGCTTGTTGCTATTTCGTCCTCCATGCTCTCATTCTAAGATTGTCATCCTTGGCCATCTCTCCAATTTCTGTAAGAATGAATTCAGATGACAAAGACGTTTTCTCTTGGTGGTATGCTTGCTACATTCTTGAAGTACATATCAACACTGCTGAAGTTGCATTTTATATACCGTGTTTTAGTCCATAATCCAATTTAATAAAAAGCATTTAGATATCAAGGTTTTTCTCTAGCCTCCTGCTTTGCATTAATACCTTGTCTAGGCCCCTCTCTCTATCAACATTATGTCTGTGATGAGTCCTTGTAATCATCATGAGAGAAAAGTAGGAGAAAATAGAAGATGAGGTGTGAGGTGTGTCTTAAACTCCTCCCAACAACCCCTATTTATACCAAGGATTTATGGGGGCAAAATAGTCTTTTCACCCTTCCTAGTTACCAACTAACTAAAAAAGTACTTAAATCAAACTACAAATTAGAAGTTAACTAAAATTAGTCTTGTTACATATCACTAATCAGTTCAAAATACAGCAGAATACAGCTTTAGAAAGCTTTCAAAAGTCTTCCCAAGAGTCATGTCACTTCCCCAAGTCTCCTCCATCTTTCAGTCAAACGTCAGTTCATGCTACCACATTTCTACAGCATCAAACTGCTCCAATCTGTCCAAAATGAGATCAATTTAGGTCAATTTCCACAAAACATAGGTTCCTCATTCATCTTAGCTTACAAACAGAGAAAGGAGATAAAATGACTCAATATTTGGGATATGAAGGCAAAATAACCTATCTAAAAGAGAGTAAAAGGGTACTTTACGTACTAAATACTTAGTACGTTAATTATGACTACTGGTGAAGAGCTGGAATCAAGAAGTTTCATTAGCCGCAAAACTCTGTTACAAAGAGATAGGTTGGATGTGAGTCATTGTTATCACAAAGATATAATAACCATCTAAGGTGTGTCAGCCCAACCACCAGGGTGGTGACCACTACACCTAACAAGTAAAGTAACATTCAAATTTCAAAGAGGAAAACTCACATTATCACCCCTTTACCTGTGGATCCTCTTTTCTTGGCCTTTTGGTAAAACTAATATGTTCGCTAAGCTTTGATTGGAATGTAATGGGCTCTGAAGTATATCCTCCATTCCTTTAGCTCTCTTAGTGAGATGGTCATGCTCTATGTTTTTAGTGTTAAATGATAGATATAGGTATTCATACAATCATTGTAGACATGATCACATGAAGGGTAATTGCAACATGAACTTTTAATTTGACAAGTAGGTTTGTAAGCTGCTGCACCATTAGTTAAGGTTCTTTATCAGCTTCAGCAGGTCTTTACCCACCAAGTTGTTCTTTCAGAATCCCAAGACAGGAGAGAAATGCCTGTCATGTGGGCACATGTCACTATTCTAATATGTTGTTAGATGTGAACTTTCTGTACCAGAAAATAGTAGGCCTTAATTTTATGTGCTTTTGACATACACTAGAAGGGTACTCGCGCAATGCAACAAGATACATCTCGATTTTAATGTTTCATTTTATTCTTTGTCTCTATCTATGTTATAATACAATTTTATGTGGTTTTAAGAAAGCGACATTGTTTTTATTTTTGAATAAAATATAAATTTGAAGATATCATAAAAATTTGAAAATATATATCGATATTAGTATCGAATTCATTATTTAAATGTTATCGTTTTTTCTGTAATTTCATTAAATTAAATTTTGTATTATAATTTAATTTAAGTTTAATAACGAAGTTTTGTTTTTATTTTTGATTAAGAATCTATTTTTTTGGTAAAAATAATAATTAAGTATTCTATTAGAACTTCATGCTTATTCTAGTTATATTTTAGATTTTTTATATGTAAAATGAGATGTTCATTATGTATTTAATTATGTTTATCTGCAGTTGGTTACACAAATTCAAACATGGAGTTTTAATAAGTTGTATTTATGCACAATCTACTTGTAATATTGAATTATAAGTAATATGCATCAATAAACAGTATTTTATGCATAAAAGATGGTTTTTAAGAGTTTTTGTCAAATGTTTTATAATATAGTATAGATAAGGACCGCCTTTTGTGCTTGAGATTTGGGTACTTTTGGTTCATACCTGAATTTTAATTGTATATGGGCGGGAAAAGAAGACAGACCTGGTTTGGTAACGGCAAGGTCAATCAGACTCTCCTCTTCCTTCCTTCCTTCCCTCTTTCTTCCTTCCTCTCCTTCCCTCTTTCTGTTTCTTTTTCCCTTTCTCTTCTTCTTCTCTTTCTTTCTTCTTCTTCCTTTCTCCCTTCTCTTGTGCTTCCTTCTTCTCCCTCGGGGTGCCTTGGTTTTTTCTGGTGGATGTGGTTCGCCCCCACCCGAGTGCGTATTTGTTGTTTTGTGTTTAGTGTTTTTTGCCTTGATCTGGAGGGGTCTCCCCCCTCCCTATCAAAAAGGTCAATCAGACTTCCAACCTGTTTTTTATAGAATGTTGCCTTGTAAAAGAGCTCTACAGCTGTAAAAGGCCTGGTCTAGAGGTATAAAAGCTGGAGTAGCTTCTTTGGAGTTTTTGAGCATCCTTTTTTTGAAAACATAATGTCAGAACATGGTATTTCCAAATGCTGAATATAATGCACTTGACATAAGTCTTTAATACTAAGGTCAATATGTAGAACGGCGTTTCAAATTAGTGATGGCCATTGTAGGATTGTGATTCTCATCATGTACAAGTATAACATTTACATAAAAAAGCAAAGGCTACTTAAACGAGTATAATCACGAGTCATAATTCTTGACTCATGACAGTTGTTGAATAGGAATTGTAAGGGGAGTTTTGTAACATAGAACACTATATGGACGTTATAAATAGAGCATATCTCTGTGACAATGCAATGACTAAACATGTTCTATAAACCTATATGGGAATTGTAGGGATCTTTGCAACCTCTAAAGGATGCTTTTGGACTTGTTCTGGTGACGTTTTTTTTGTGGTTGTGCTTCTAAACGAGTGTAAACTGGTCAAAAAATGGTGTTTGTCTAAAAACCAAAAGGTTTATGGCATATTGTAAACAAATTGTAAAATTGATTTGTTCATGTTTTCGCGGTTTGCAAAATTGGTTTACAAAGTGGCATGTATTGACTATTTGACTTTAATGATGATGAGGGTTTTAAACCAAGTAAAAAAAATTCTTCTTTTCCTTGTAAGTTTTCATCTTAAAAAAAACTGTCAGACAAATTTAGTTGGGAAACCAAATAAACAACTCTGTTTAAATCACAAAAGAATGTAAATGGAAAGCAAACGTGCTGTGAAACAAGGCATCAACATTCCATGGTCCTTTGACCTTCTTGTTTTTATTTTGTTCGAAGTGCCTTTTGGGCTTGGTTTAGTGCTGTTATTACTCTAACCATTATGAAAAGTAATGTTCTAGTTTACGAGGAACCACCATTTGTCTCTTTGTGCAAGTATTTGCAGCTGAGTACAAGTACGGATCTAAAGGATTTGTTTCACTTCTCTCCTGCTTGTTCCTGGACGAAAAAATAACTGTATGATGCACATAGTGCTGTATCTGCAAGTATGAAACAGTCCAAGGTTTACCAAAAATAGCTTCTTTTAGATCCCTTTCTTTTTAAATCATCCCGCCAATCTAAGATCTGCTTCACAGTTCATACCATGAAGGTGTTGACCCACTTTTCTTGTTCCAAACAATGTGGCCTTTCTTCTACATTCCCACCTTGAACCAAGTGTTTGGAACCACCACAATTTCTAACTTGTATCTATCAAAATATTAAAGATGACAATATTACAATTGTTATGTGCTATCCTTTGGGGAATTCGTATATACAAGTCTGAATTTTATCACTGAAACTAGACAGTTAGATGAGTGAGCTATTCTGTAAGGTAGGTCTGGGAAGATAGACGTAAGAGATCTGCAGCAAGTATGATAAAGGAGAGAAGAATCAGAGAACATATTTTGAAATAAAAAAAAGACAACAAGAAGCAGACATTGTAATAAGAAAGTTTGGGTTTCCTTCAAAGAATGACTTAAATCAGTTTGGGTCTGTGTATGAGTGTAGGTTTGAAAGATAACATGTACATTGTCTCAACATGAATTTATGTGCAATAACCAATTTTCAACTTGTGTATTTCTTTTTATTCTCTGAGATGTTATTTATTGTGAGGATCACTCAACCTGTCTGTCTTTCTGTTCGATATATACACAATCGTCGTATCTACAAGACGGTCCAAAAACCTGAATACGCACCCTTTAATTTTTTCTTTCTATCAGCATGCTATTTAAGGATAAACAGTGACTAGATTTGTTAATCATTGACAATATGCTTGGATTGCAGACAGTTGCAACTGTCTGCATGTTTCTTGCAGGCAAGGTTGAAGAAACTCCTCGTCCTTTAAAAGATGTTATCCTTGTTTCCTATGAAATCAATAACAAAAAGGATCCTGAGGCAATACAAAGAATCAAGCAGAAGGTATATGATCAATTCTACTTGTTACCACTTCAAGTTTACATACATACATACGTTCATAAACTTTAGATTTGTACTCAAGTTCAAACTGTAAGATTGGAAATGCACAGATAAGTCCTTGCATTCTTTAATTATGTTCCATAAGTTTTCCTCAAATGGTGTAGAGATTTAGTTGATTGATATTATGTTTATCTTGCAGGATGTGTATGAACAACAAAAGGAATTAATATTACTTGGAGAACGGGTTGTTCTTGCAACTCTTGGTTTCGATTTTAATGTGCATCATCCATATAAACCACTAGTCGAGGCAATAAAGAAGTTCAAGGTTGCCCAAAATGCCCTTGCTCAAGTTGCATGGAATTTTGTTAACGATGGGTATGCTGTATTTCTTTTTGTGGTTTCTATGTAATGCCCGCCTGTGGTCGCTCTTCCTTTTTCCATTTTGACATGCAAAAGAGGCATGCAGGCTTCGGACATCTCTGTGCTTGCAATTTAAGCCCCATCACATCGCAGCAGGGGCAATTTTTCTTGCCGCCAAGTTCCTCAAAGTAAAGCTGCCATCAGATGGTGAGAAAGTTTGGTGGCAGGAGTTCGATGTCACCCCACGCCAATTGGAGGGTCGGTGTCTTACCTTTTTAGGATGATACTGAACTGCAACCTCAATTTTTATGATGTTATTATGGCTGTCACTACTATTTGGAAACACCAATATTGTTTACAATTCCACTCTAGATGCTTCCCGTTCTTCCCAGTGAAAAGGTTAACTATATGAATATGATAGGAAAAGAGACTTTTGAAAGCAAGACATTTGGTTCTTTTTGTGTAGGAGAAAGTTCATTTATGAACTGTAAATATTTTGAGAACCGTGAGAACCAACTATTCCTGAAGAATGTACCTAAATGTTATTCATAATGAATATACCTAAATGTTATTCATAATGAATATGCCACAAAATGTTATTCATAATGAATATGCCAAAATGTTATTCATAATGAATGTTATGCCTTTTCATTCATAAATATTCATTCATGCTATTCATCATGAATCGGTTCTCACGGTTCTCAAAATATCTACGGTTCTGAAATGCACCTGCCCCTCATGTATGTTAGCTATAAAACAATAAACACATTTAGGCTCACCTTTTCCAGACTAGTAGAAGTAGAAGAGTGTAGTGTGATTGAGGTGGTAAGGGCAGGAATGTCTGAAATTGGCATTGTAATCTGTTTTTTGTGTGTGTGTGGCTTTTCTCTTTTACTCTTTCTTCTAGTTTTATTTCTTTGTTAACATATAGTGTTCTCATTATTCTTTTGCAGAAGTCAGTAACCAAATGTTGGAACTTTATGAACAAAATAGGGTGGCACCTTCTCAAACTAGTGAAGTTGTTGATGGGAGCATTGGAGGCGGCGTTACTCAGAAAGCTCCCACGAGAGCTCTTGCTGTTGACGAAGAACATGCTACAAACAACAATAATTCCCAAGTTGGTGCCGCAACTTCCAGGCCGGGTACCTCAAATCCCGCATCGAGACCCCTTCCTGATCAATCATATCCAGATAATCACAGCGGCCCACCAAGAGCGTCCCAAAACAGAAGTAACGATTATGGAAACACAGAAATGAAGGGAGATGTTGAAGTCAATGAAAGTCAACAGCATTATGGGCCCGAGGATAGGGAAATGGAGACGAATACATATTACGGTTCTGAAGGACATGGTGAGGAAACACGAGAAAGGGGTGGTGGCAGGAATGAAACTAGGGAACCAGAAGCGAAGGAGAAATATCAGGGGAGGAATCTGGATTACAAAGGGCAATCACCTCAGGATGCAATAAAAAAGATCGATAAAGATAAAGTTAAGGCGGCTCTGGAGAAACGAAGGAAGACCCGTGGTGGTGATGTGACTCGGAGAACGGATTTCATGGATGAAGACGATCTAATCGAAAGGGAGCTAGAAGATGGTATAGAGTTGGCTGCTGAATCAGAAAAAAACAAACAAGAAAGAAAACATAATTGGTCTAAACCTGCAAATCAGGTGGACGATGAGGCTGAAGATGGGCAATACCACTCTTCAACAAAAGGGCAGTCGTCACGCAGCCAAGATTTCGATCCCGTGGAAGAAGGGGAGGTGGGAATGTTCGATGAATATAGGTCACCGAAGTCTAATAATCGGAAACGGAAGGCTGGTGCGAGCCCCCGGAGGAGAAACTAGAAGCCAATCTCAATTATTCTTGAAATCTTGCTGAATCCTATATAATGTTTCTATGAGAACATCTGGTATGTGGTTACTGTACTGTTTCAAACTAAATTTTGGTTTCTTTATGCTGTTTTTTTATGTTTCTGGTCATGAAATTAGACCATTTAGCAACTTTAATTAGCTTAACTTCATTCTCTATCGAACCAAACTTACATTTGGTGAGATTTGAACCCTCTTAGACTTCAAAAGAGGTTGGGATCTACTGGTAATCCGGATGCTGTTGGGCACTTGGGCTATGGCAATATGGATATTTGTTGTCACTCTTTATTTTAGAAGGATGTCCCAGGTTATGCCTGGAACAATTCTGCTGTGAATGGAATAAATCAGCCCTGATAAACTTAGTGGCCACAATTGTTGTGTACATCTGGAATCGAATCCTGAACAGATGGGATATTCCACCACAAACTTTGTTGTTTTGTTGTCATTCTTTCCGTTTTTCTTGTTGACGATAACAGACTATCGAAATCCCTTCCTTTTTTGTTGGTTAATTGCCCACGTGGTAGACAAGTTAGGGGCATTTTAGTCATTTTATGATATTTTTAATATAAAATAAAGAAAAAGATTAACGTTCAAAGTGTTTCAAGTCAAGGGTTCGTTTACGAAACGCTTACTTGGGTAAATGAACACCAAATCATGTTATCTTATTGGATAAATATGGTAATGACTAAGAATCTTACCTGGTAAGAGCGAGAAAAAGATCAATAGTCTTACCCGGTAAGTGAGGACAACGGCTCTTACCACGGTAAGTGTTTACCGGGTAAATTATTGCATACGAATATACGATACCATTTTGGTGGATCAAATCTTACCTGTTAAGTAAATGATAGTGATAAATTTTATCGGTAAAAGCTTACCTGATAAATGTTTGGTAAACAAACTCCTAAAATATAAAAATTTAGAATAAAAATTTAACGTAAACCCACTGCTACTCTTGACAACGAGTAGGGTAAGGGTTATTATGTTATCCAATTCATTTAACACTTACGCATTTGGGTAAATCCAATTTTGGAAATTTGCTTCAAAAGGTGGATTGGATATTTCACTCAATTTTCCTTTTATTGTATCGTCATGCACAAGTATTAAGACACATAATTATTTACAAACTCAATAAATCGTGCAAACTTACAAACAAGTTTTCATGTGTTGTGAAAATGTAGTGTTTATACCATGTTTTTCACATGGGAAACGTTCAGAATTGTTTTGTATATGAAAAAACAGTTTTGAACGTTTCACATATGCACTGTATAAACATTACATTTTCACACGTATTATTCTATATATAAAACAACACCTAAAAACTGATTTACATGCTTATATGAATTAATGGGTTTATAAAAGAATGGAACTCTTATATATAATATGTACCTGTATGAGGTATTATAATTTTCTTGAATATCTTTTTTGGCTAAATGCATTTCTATATATTGTTAAATGGGGTTGGGTTCACATGAGACACGATTTTTACGCTTGAATCTTCACAACAAAATATTGTGAAGGTAAAAAAAAGCTTAATCTTCACAGAAAAACACTGTGAAGGTTAAATTCACAGTGTCTTACTGTGAAGTTTTAAGTATAAAAATCATATCTCACAAAAACAACTTTGTCTCACATGATCCCAAGTCTTGTTAAATATACCTTCATCTACTAATTTCTTTCTCACACATATCAATATAAAAACTTGTTACTTTGATGTGGTGAAAGATGATAATGTTGTCACTTTAAGGCCCATGATGGCAAAGATGGAAGTGCCGGTGATTTTTGTTAAATCACCGGTATATATAATTGGATTCATACGTGAATATGGTTGGTGTTAGGGGCCGTTTACTTAAATGCTTATCTGGTAAGTGCTTAACGTTAGGAGTTTAACATTATAAATTTATTTTATTGGGTAAAATCGTAGTACATCAAAACGTATCCTATACAACAATTTACCTGGTAAGCGCTTGCCCGGGTAAGAGTCGTCACCCTCACTTGCCGGGTAAGACTCTCCATCCTTATTATCGCTCTTACCAGATAAGATTCTTGGCCCATGCCATGTTCATCCGGTGAGAAAAATTACCCGGTAAGTACTTGCCGGGTAAGCATTTAGTAAACGACCCCTTAGTTAAGCTATAACACGGTTAGAAGTTCTGGAATGCATACTCATATAAACCAACTTAAAACTTAGGATTATGTAGAAGCCTCTGAGTTCCTTTCAGAAGCCTCTGAGTTCTCCTCAGAAACTTCTGATTATGTAGTGCTTTTGAGTTTTGACTCTAAAGAGCCTTTTGACTCAGCAATCATATCCTTTTGGAATCACTCTATTTGAACCTCTGTAGCTAAAAGGGGATTTTTATTTCTCTTTTTGATTTGAAGCTGAGATCTCCAGATACTTTTAACCTTTGGAGCACAAGCTCAAACCAATCAGACACCACCCTTGTGGTTAAACTCCCTCTTCTTTACAAAAACGTGTATGTTAAGCTTCATTGGATTAAAAAGAGATCGACAGTTCCAAAGGTTTTCTCATGGCTCTCACGAAAATAATAAGTTCTCATCAGAAGCCAACTCTATATACATACGAAATCCTACTCTGACGGTTTTCTCGTGGTTCACACGCTCGTGATCCATTACGCGATGCCTTTTCAAGGTTTGTAGGTCCGAAATAGACATCGTTTCGTACTAGAAAACGCCTTTAAATCTGTTTTAAAATGTATTTATTAAATGAAATTCAAGAGAAATCCATAATCTGAATACATGTTAATGTTATGAATCTACAATTTAATTTCAGTGTGATTTTGTACCACCACATGATGCATGAAGACATCACACTTTGCATCAACAAAATTTAGATGAATTATTGCAGAAAAATATCAACACTCTCTTATTTTCTCTAGTTGTGTCTTGTAAATCCAAGAGCTAGTAAATCCGGGTTCGTACCGATGAAGTCGTAATTACCTCCGGTGTTGAGATCAAAACTGATGGAGCCACCGCCACCCTCCCGTTTGATCTTCATATCTTCCTTGACCGCTGTGCTGCCGCCCTTCTTACCGTTCTCTTCTCGACGTTCTCCGCCACTCAGATTGTCCATGAGATCCGAGAGAGCCAAATTGAAGTTGGTCAGTTCAGTTCGTGTTGCTTCGAGGTTGCCGGTCGAGTTCATGTCGAGCGAAAGGCTTTTTTGGGCATTTTCTAATATCCCTTGTAAGTATTTCCCTTGAGTTTCTATTCTCATTTGTAGCTTCTTTTGTACCTGCAAATTCAAATACCAACCTTTACTTCTCTTTTTTTTTTTTTTATGTAAATATAAACTATGATCAATTTTCATGCATTGTCACATATGAAACAACATGTGTGAACACTGTATTGTTTATACAATGTTGTTTAATATGTGAGACGTTTAGAACTGTTTTTTTCCACACATAAACAAGTGACGAACGTTTCATATATGAAACAACATTGTATAAACAATGCATTTTCACATGTGATGAAAACTGGTTGGTAATTCTGGATAAAGGCTAAAACAAGTACAACTGGATCCCATCCAAGGGCATTGGCCTGATGGTACCCGACTGGCCCCACACGGAACCCGTGTCTAAAGATACCAATGTGAGGGGACATTTTTTGACTCATTCAACGGTTGAGGTTAGCCCCAAATAAGGCCCTAAGCTACCCTGCCCTCCAATAAGCACTAAAAAAGAACATGTTATTGTTATCTTTCCTAAAATAGATAGTTTATATACCTCAAACTGCTCTTGTAACCTCTTCTGTGCTTCAATCTGGCATAGCAATGCATCTGCAATAGGAATATCTCTGTATGCAAACACAGAAAAACACATTCAAATTTAGACTCTATTAAGCCGAATCTTAACGAAACAGACGAAGACGACGCATACCCTGCTTCATGGTTTGCTCTCACAGAATTGGAGCTCGTGCCTGTTGAATGCAGATTGTAGTGTTCGTAGGAATCACCTATAAACGATTGAATCATCGTAAAAGATCACTCAAGGAAACATGTAAAACTGCACCATAATCAATACAACCAAACCAAAACCGAGTATATCCACAAGAGACAGCAGACTGTTTCCGTGAATACCCCCAGCTTGCGAAACAAAAATCAGGAGTGCGGAAATTGATGATGATCAAAATGTGATCTAAACTCACCACTGTTCTCATTGTTGGGATCACCATTGTTCTGCTTCTTTGCTTGCTGTCCAAGTCTATACTTCTAAACACATCAAGAACAAGACTCCAAAAGCTCAATTGAGAATCATGAAACTAAATGAATCCATACCGAATTCGCATTCGATTCGAGTCACAAGTTGAAGTTTATAAATCTACCTGTAAATGGCTCTTCAAATGGTACAATGTCAACCCCTTTAAACCCATCAATCTCAACACCGATTTCGGGGTTGCTTCTGCCAAATCAAACCAAACCAAACCAACCCCATATCAGTTTCAATCAGATCAAAACAAACACAAATGCTTTGCAGATTCATACACTTCGCTCCCAGAAAAAAAAGGGAAATCTTTTTCATAGCTTGATCTTCATTTTTGGCATTCTAAAGATTCTTGATCAATTAAGAAGAAAGAATCTAAGATCAAAACATCTGATTTCATAGTGAAATAAAGAAGAACACCCATTTGGTAGATCAGAAAAATGGTTCATAAAGATCAAAACATTCAATGATGTTGGATTCTGGGCATTGGATAACTTCTGATCAAGATTTAGAATCAAGATGAAACAGAAGACTTTGACCAATCTGAAAACCAGAATTGAACCATTTAGCTTCAAGAAAATGAACACCCACAAGTTCAAATTCCAAACCCAACTCATTGTCATCACTTGTTTTACAAAAACAAGAACACATTAATCAATTATAATGAAGAAAGATCATAAAGAGAAACAGAGAGACTAACTGTCAGGGCCACCAAGTTTAGTAACAGCATCAACAAATCTGTCATGAAGATCAGCAGTCCATCTGAGCCTTGGCTTTGGGTCTCTTGTCATCACCACCCCACCACTCTCAAACTCATAACACCCACCACCACCACCGCCACCGCCACCACCACCGTACCTGCCATCCATTTGAATACAACTATCACCACCACCACTACTATCTTTCTTTCTTTCACCAGTACCCCCACCACAACCTTGATTATGCTCTTTTCCCAAAAATTCAACTTCTCCCACTACCAAGTTTCTTTATTTTATTTTTCTTTTTTCTTTGTCCTCTTTGGGAATTTTGTTTATTTATGGATGGGTTCTTTCTTTTGTACAACAAAGACAGAGAGAAAGAAGCAACCACAGAATGAATTCCCCACACTCTAAAGGCAAAAGTGTTAAAAGTTTCAAGCTATATATATATATATATACACACACACAAAAACACACACTGTGTATCTATAACAATTCTTTCAGAACTTATTCAAGTTAAATGTGAGAATTTGCTTTTGGAAACAAGAATCAAATTGAGAATCAAAGCTTACTAAAGAAATGGAAGTTTATCATCACAGATTAATATCTTTAAAAAAAAAACATTGATATTTATTAAAAAATTAAAATGGTAATTCAAGATTATGTTAATTACACAATCACCCATTAGGCCTAACAAAGCCGCATTTGGTATATGGGACGGAACATGACAGGACATGACAGGACAGGACGAGACAAAACTCACTGTCCCATGTTTGACACAACATGAGACAAAACAAAAACTCATTGTCCTACGTTTAGCTAAATATATCCCCACCTATGAATTTCTTCCTTAAATACATCAATATTAATAATTATTTTTTATATTTTCTAATGTATGAACCGATCTGATTTGCAAATAGCAATACCCTTAATAATACTATTAAAACCACCCCTGACTCCAGGAAAGATATAGGTAGCCCCTATTCTTGCTACATAATTTAAAGGCACATAGCTTCCACTGAATTGTGTGTAATTAGAAAATGACCATAATACCCTTGTCCTCATTGTTTCTTTGGAATGGGTGGACCAAATATATGTGTCTTGTGTATTAGTGTAAGGTCAGTGTGAAAAAGCCACTTCTTGTGGTTTCCTCAACTATACTTCCGAATGTTCTATTTTGGATTGGAGTAACTTTCCAAACCAATATAGTTTTAAGATATTTATATAAAAAGACTAAAATACCCTTTGATTTTGTTAGGAATGAAAGCTCTGTCCACGCCATCTCATCGTCTTTTATGAATGAACCTATGCACCATAATTTGTCATCGGACCACTGGTATGGCTTTGTATCGATACTGAAGCACCGTACAAGTCTTTGACCACACAAGAAAATAAACCACCATACAAATGTTTACGGTTTCTTTGAGTAACCTTACAAAACATGGCTCGATGTGTTAGATTTTGATCTTATAATAATAGTTGCATTACGTAACGTATAATTGAGGGACTTGAAAACATAATCATAGAAAATCATTTCCCCCTTGCCTTCAAGCTCCATCGATCATGACATAATTCAGTTACCTCTTATTTCATATGCTTATAACATCACCAAAAAGACCGAGAACCGTCACAAACAACAAATTAGTCATTTTGTTTTAAGAAACTGGTTCTAAGACTGGTATTTTATCATGATTCATAGAAATTGTTGGGAGGTCTTAAGTAAATATGACTATTAATATTTCCATTAAGATGCAGCATCTGAATCATTAAGAGGTGAATCTTGATTGACAAAAAAAAGTATGTCTGTTAATGGTTCTAAAATCCTCTGAATGGTTTTGTATCATGGGTCTCCCTTAACCATTAAGCGCCCTAATTTCATTATAAATAATTACCAAACAATTATATTTCATTTTTCACTATATCATGAGAGCCTCTTAATCATTCTGACCACGTAATCATTATGCACAAAATCATTCAGCAACTGTCAAACGTCCCCTAATTTGAAATGGACTGAAATTACACAACCCTTTTTTTCTAAAACCAAAGGGTGTTAAGTGAACATATTATGAACTTCCAAATTTATGAAAATGCAACATTAATTCTCCATTAAAAACAAATGGTGGCTAAGACCCAACCCAATGACAACAATTAATTGAATGGTTTTAAATGCTTTAGACAATGATAATATAAAATAACTTTTTACATATATAATAGTTTATGACTGAGGTGTAAGCGGTTGTTTGTCAGTTGCTGAATAGTTTGATGCAATATGATTAAATAATTAAAAGACTATCGTGATATAATACAAAGTGAAATATAATTGTTTGATAATTATTTACAATGAAATTAGGGTGCTGAATAGTTAAGGGAGACCCATGATACAAAATCATTCAGAGGGTTTTAGAACCATTCAGAGTTGCCTCTTAATTGAACTACCAAGAGGTAAACAAACAACACTTAAGTCATTATAATACAAGTTTCAGTTATGATTGCTTGAATTTGTATAATTATGTATCGAAAAATATAAAATCAAATGTCACTTGAACCTGATCGGAGAAATTATATGTTTGAGATCGATTCTCTTTTACAAGATCAATTTTGTTTTACCGTGATTTATTTATCAGAACAAAGTTGCGTTGATGGTTAAATCTTTGATCTTTTTTATTAAACAGAAAATATAAATGGAAACAGAAAGGCGTTTGATAAGTTGTAATCAAAGTGGGAATGTAACTGATAGAATCTGTTTATTTGTTTGAGAACAAAATAGACCGTTTGTTAGGGAATGCGATTCTTTCATGTAGTTTGTTTTTGATTTCATGCGACTTTTTGACATTTTCATTTGTTTTACAGCAAGAAAGTGATTTCGAATCTTGAACTGAATTCAGAATATTTACAATGCTTTTATTCTAACTTGCATTATTTTAACCAGATAAAACATTTTAGATTATTTCATTATTTTAACCAGATAAAACATTTTAGATTATTTCCTCTGGGTACACAAATATACAAATCATCCAGTTAAAACCTAAATATCACAGATGCTTTACATGTGTGGTCAGTATGGCCACAAATTATACGAATACAACCTATGAGTCTACATGGATTGATAGGTCTGTGTTAAACAAAACATTTATCGATAAGTGCTTACTGGGTAAGCATTTGGGTAAATGGCCCCTAAGTCAATGAACATTTTTTTAATAAATAATCATGGAACTTCTAGAATTTGGTTACCTACATTGTTTTAATCCAAAAAACTATATGTAACCGGCTAAGAATGTTTAAAAAAAAAACTTAAAACTTAGTTTTACTGTTCTCAAACTTTACGTCATTCAAACCTCTCGCACTCAACATCATCGCTCCTTCTTGTCACCCCTCGCCGACCCGTAGTCATCAACTTTCTATTATCGTCATTGGCTCATGCCATCAATCTCCTATTTTTTATCGTCTTTTTCGATTCTCCTTCTTTTTTAGATTTGTCTATACGTACTACATAAAATTGGTGTAAAAAATAAGAATCAAAAGACAAAAAAACAGATCAAAAAGAGGGAGATTTGTCGCAGGGGCCAACCGCGGCTATAGGCGGTATGGAAAACAGACGACGACGAAAGGTGGCAAGGGGGAGCGATATTGTTGGGTACAAGGGGTTTGAATGACATAAGGTTTGGGAATAGTAAAACTAATTTCTAAAAATTCAATGGTTTGTTTAAAAAAAATATATTCAAAAACTTAATCAATCAAAATAAAAAAGTTCAATAGTTTTTCAATGATTTTTTTTCAGAGACTTAGGGGCCGATTACCAAACACTTACCCAGTGAACATTTATCGGTAAAATTCAATACTATTATTAATTTATCGGGTAAGATTTTAGTCAACAAAAACGGGTTTCAATGCAACAATTTATCCGGTAAGAGCTGACCGTGGTAAGAGTCATTGCCCTCACTTACCGGGTAAGACTCTCGGTCTTTGCCTCGCTCTTACCGGGTAAGATTTTTGGTTCTTACCATATTCATCCGGTAAGGTAATATAACTTGATAAACGCTTACCCAAGTAAACATTTAGTAAACAACCCCTTAACCATTCAAAACGTAAAAATTCATTGGTTTTTCTAAACCTCCTCCAAAAAACTATTTTCCCATTTTTACAAAAAGATTTCTTTAATACATCTTCTTTTACTTACAAAGTTATAATATATCTTCTCGATTGCATTACATACATAATACATTTTTTTTACTGATTTAAAATCACTTAAGACTACTTTTTTACACTTAAAACTTCACAGCAATATGTTCTGAAGATAACCTTCAAAGCGTTTTTGGTGTAAAGATGAGTTATATTTACAGGCGGAGGTCAATAGTTTTAGGTGGGAGGCAAGGGTAGATATGTAATTTAAAGAAAAATAGGAAAGTGAAAGGCGGGAGTGGAAAAAGACAATTGTGATGTGGACGAGGAACATCGGGAGGAAAGATCGGCGACGAATCTGAAACAACATGACAACTCTCCACCCCAGCCGGCTAATATTCTTTTTTCTTTTTTTATTTTTTATATTAAAATCTACTGTTAGTTATTACTACACTTGTTGGAATATGAGTCGTTAGATATTTGACTCAGTGATGTGGTTTGAAGATCCGACGGCTAGAAAGGGTAGGGTGTAGGGGTATGTAAGAGATGTTATGGTGTGGGTGATTATAGCTAAGTGATTGCCAGCATGGATTATTCTCTCCGGTATACAAGCGGATTGGAATATTCGTGCGGTCACGTGCCACGTCCCACAGTCCCCGCCCCTCCCCTCCCCTCCCCCCCTCCTTCCCTTGTATTCAAAGTTCAAACCGTTATTTTTTTTTATTTTTTTTATGTAAATCAAATTCGGTGCTCAATTTATAATTTTAAAATGAAAAATTAATTAAAACAGTCATTTTTAGTTATCTTTTAAAAAAATCATCAAAATGTTGTTACCTTCGTAAGTGGCAGGTCTGCAATTTACGGATAGGTCAAAGTGTTAAATAGAAAGTTTATGAACCAAATTCGTAAGTGCAGAGACCAAATCTATAAATTAGTTCCAACTTCCAACAGGAGGTGGCGGAAGTACCACTTGTGGACCAATATCTATTTTACAGTGTTGATCCTTGCACTTGCGGATCTGGTTTAGAAACTTCTTTTTTTATTACACTTTAACCCTTCCGCATTGCGGATCTACCACTTACGAAGGTGATGATATTTTGATGATTTTAGAAGAGAAATGACTAAAATGTGAAACCGGATTTTTTCTAGAATTTTTTTCTAATATGTATAATAATAGTATAACATCACTTTCATGAGTTCCGTATGTAGTAGCTGAAACCGAAATTGAGATGCATGACATTCAGATCAACTTACACATCTTATTTAGTTCTGTAAAACAGTTAGGAAATTCCCCAGTAGTTTTGGAGGGACTCAAGCGGTGTTTGTGATTGCTTACTTAAAACAACTTATATTTTTTCGTAAAAGTGTTTATTAACTTATGTGATCTTAAACTAGGCTAATTTACATCCCTTGAATTCCTGCAACGGTTTCCCATCTTGAATTCTCGCATTCTATTTGCGTTCATAACTATCCCTGCCATCTCCTCCCCCATTTCCACCGCCACCATTGCTGCACTAACCTCATCGGAACCGACTTTCTGAATAAACCCTACCTGAGCTTTTCTTACTATGTTCATCAATGCTGGCACCATCAACCTTAACCCACGTTCTATCTGATCGATTCTTGTCGTTAATTTACGTGACTGGATCTTCCAAGCATTCATCAATGGCCAAAGGAAAGGGAGCTCCATGGCGTTATGGTGGTCGGTATGGAAGAGAATTTGAGCGACAAGGTGTTAAAGAAAAATGGTAAAAAAGTAATTTGGTTTTCAAAACTGGTAAGTTGTTTCTGATAAGTTAAAAGAGTGTAACTTATCAAAAACTCGATGCCAAACCAGTATAAGCGTTCCTTCTATTTTTCTATCCAAACACTAAAAAATACTTATTACCAGTACCACACCGAAATAAGTCAATAAACACCTTAAATAAGCAATCCCAAACACCCCCTTAATTTTATAATCAATTAAGTTAACACGTAAAATTTGACAATGAATTATCTCTCTCGAATTCTTCACATTTCGTAATTAATTTGACCAACAACCGACAGGATACGTTTTATATTATTTGGAAAGAAAAATTAGGGATGGTTGAGAAGGGAATAAAAAGGAGGAAGGGATGGTGGGACACGTTGCAAGAAAACCGGGAAAGACGGGTAGCAGCAGAATATTCCACCATCTGACCCCACCAGCAACGACAAAATGGGAGGAGGAGGAGATAGTCAAGGGGAAAATGCCATGCATCATATCATCATTTTTCACACAACGACGTCGCTTTTTTCTTATAATAATAAATTCCATATATTTTTTTATTAATTTCACAAGCCAATGTCATATGAATTTATTAAAATTATATATACAACAAATTATGAGCTTTTTCCCATTGCAAATATAACCAATCTTCTGCTGCAAATCTGTAAACAGAGACTTACAGATTGTTTACCGAATGCTTATTGGTAAGCGTTTATTACGTATCACTTTCCTTATCATGTAAGCATGATAAAAGACTGAGAATCTTACTCATTAAGATGCATAGCAAGCATCGAGAATTCTACCCAGTAATTGAAGGAAAAGAGTTTTCCCGGTTAATGCTTACCGGATAAAAGGTGTTTACGAACGATCCATTTTGATGGCCAAAAATGTTACAAGATAAGCGAGAATAGTGATTCTTGACGATAAGTATTTAAACCCAATAACCGTTTGGTTAGAGAAAAACAAAATGAAGTTCGTAACGATTTTTTTTTTAATATGTACTTACAGTGAATAACAGAGTTGATTAAAATTAATGAGCTACTATTCTAATTGCAGTATGAATCCCAGCCATAATCAACTTGAATTAGATACAGAATTACCGGACCATCGAAAATTCACAAGTTCCTTGACTTGTTGAGTCGTGCCATATGATGTCCCCCCGTTGCCACGCCATTCCCAACAACCGAATGTTTAAAACCAGTTTCGTTAATATCGTATGGGAACTTACCAGGATTCACGATATGGATCACACCAAACAACCTTTGAAGCCTTTTCTCAAAGCAGATTCATCCAAGTTCCTTCCAATGAATACAAGTTTGTTTATTCTCTTCTCATCTGGCCCCCATGGTTTGCCTGGGCAGCCATCTAAAGTGGAATGCACCCCCTAAATGAATCAAATAAAGACCACAAGGAGAAAAATGGGTCAAGATTTGAGTTTTCGACTTGATGTTTATACGGCAAATACTCAAGCACACTCCTCACCTTTGGTGAGGTTTGAACCCTCCACCTCCAGGGAGGCTAGGATTTACTGGTCAGCGGACACTGTTGGATCAATGACCCTTTGGTGCATGCGGGTTGGATTCCGGTGAGAATGAGAGTTATGATGAGAAGGGTAAGAAGGGATCTCCATCCTTGGATCAATCCTAATTGAAGAGTTCCACTAGATCAACACTAATGAGAAGCACCGGATCAATTCCGTTTTAAAGCGCAATTCATGGGTTGGTTTGAGATTAAAAGTGATCAAGGGTCCAAATCCCTTCTTACACTTCTCACCTAAACTCCTATTCACACATGATCCTTCGTCCGGTGCATGAATACAACAAATAAGTAATAAATATAACAAATGAATGGATGAAGATGGAACCTGGAAAACGTAGCGTGTCTCAGAATCACTCACTGATAAGACGCCTTTCATCCTATATAGGTCGTCTCCTTTTTCCTCGACCAGCCTTTCAAGCCAATCATCAAGCTGGATGATGTGTATATAGAGATATAGAATGTCATATTGAAGTAATTTCCTAATTTTCTGGGATTACCAAGAGGGAAAGCAACAAAAGAAGAGGCAAAAAAACAACCCCAAAGAGAGTAGAATGATCGGGAATATCTAAACTAATTACCTCATCAAGGTCCAGGGTTCCTTCAGAAACAATGCTGACACTGGATACAGCAGAATCATGCTTGTGATCATGATGGTCCCCTTTGTGGCATCCTATTAAGAAAACAAATACATTCATATGATTAAAATATAACCTTTGATCAATCTCAGGTTGCTTCAAAAGTAAAAATAGAAACCGAAGCAACAAAATGTTCACACTAGATCAGGTGAGCGGAACTGAATACTTGACAGCTGCCTATGGGTGCTTTTGGTACATGGATGAGACTGGACGAGCAAGAGTGAAGTAGGCAAGTGAAAGAATCTTGGAAGGTTTTAGGGGTTTGAATTTGACATGAATAGTTTAGTAATTTAACAAGTTTTTCCCATTATCCTGGTTTCCGTTCCACCTATTTTGGTGGGGAAGAAAAAATGCATTTTTGTCCCACCCAAGTCCTTGCAAGTCCCGATCTAATTGTCGAACCAAAGCAATTGAGAGCTGCAAAGCAAAGGGTCTGTTCTGCATAAAAAAGATGAGCAGTGTGGATCTTAGGTAACCACACTTCCTATATGGTGCTTCTCTTTCCAATCTTGTACAGTTGTGTTGTGAATAAATTAACCTCAAATGCATATGGTTCTTAACTTTTTACGAAAATCAGGCGTCTTCTTGTTGTTCCAAGGGGTATTAGTTGGGTTTAGGCTCAAGGGGTATTTGTCGGCTTTAGGCATAGTCACCACTTCTGTATGGTATAAATTTACATATGATATAATGCATAAATAAATAAGTGAAACAAGAATTGCGTAAGTAGAAATTGATCATAAGAAGCTGTAACCAAAATGAAGCACAGAGAAAACAATGCGGATGGGATTGCAAAAGTAATAAATACCATGCCCATGCTCGTGGTTGTGATCGTGGTTTTCACAATGAGAACCAACTGATGGAACTTCGGAATCAATTCTGCATAACCAAAAGGTTATATAAGAAACAGATTATGTCGTCAATTATCATCAACATAAGATTCAGTTGACAGTTTCCTTTGTTACTCATGTGGAATTTAAGCATACTGTATCTGTACCCCTACATGTATACCGTGTGAAATGTGTGATTGTGTGTGCAATCATGTACGTATGAGAGTTGAGTGTGTGTTTGCATACGTACACCATATAATCATCACCTGTCAAGATCATAACCTCCCACTCCCAACACAAAGTCCATATCAACAATGCCAAATTTAGCTTGCTTTATCTGTGCCATTCCATTTATATGCTGGAAAATGCACAAAACCCAAGTCAAAAGATAATTAATACCAAGCTCAAAGAAACATCCGAAACCCAATTGGAACTTCACCAACTTTTATTTACTTTTGTATATGTAAACAGAAAAGGAATGAACACGCCTAGAGATGTAACAGTAAATGAATTTATCATTGGAATGATACAACTTTAAGGATAAGTGAATATGATATCAAAAATCAGGAACTGAGACCCACCAAGAGATATGCAGTTTCATAAATATGCTTTTATTTACTGTTAGCAGTGGTTTAGGAATGTAAATGAATCACAAATTACGCTTCATACCATCTACACATTGAAAGAGAGGAAAAAGAAACATCAGAGGGGTTCTGGTAGAAATTAGATAGCTGCTAATGGGCTTCATTGCTCAATATATCAAAATCAATTATGATACTTGATGATCTATAAGTAGTTCTCTCACAACTCTGTCCAGCTAAAACTTTATGCAACACAACTCAAAGAACCCCACAGATGATCTCCTACCGAGAACAAAATAAATGATAAACCATCCCTCCATTTATTCATTTTTCAGTCCAGCAACACTAATAACTAATGGAACCCATTCCAACATTCATTTATTTTGAACTGCAGCAAGAGATTTGATGCTGTTAATAACCAAGGAAATAGTGAGAAAAGGACATCTTGGTATTGATGCCCAAAAGACTCGAAAATCATTTACTGCTACATCAAGTCATGCTTACCACATTACCAAATCCTTCACATTAAGTCATGCAAGTGAAACCTTAACCGGTCCTCCCAGACTATATGCTTAAGAAACCCATACATGTTATTGGAATTTTTGTAAACGATAGCAAGTCTGATGATCATTGACGTTTTATTCAGATAGTATGTACAGCTTTTACGGGCAACAATATGATACAGAGAAAGATGCTAGGAAACAAAGCAATTGAAAAACCACAGCCAATGGAACAATGTCATTTTAGTTTATCTCTGAAAGCTGTCACACTATCTGTCAATATAGTACTTCAAGCTTCCAAATATAAGAATACAAGGTAATACAAAAACTACACCTGTATTTTCTTTGTCAAGTCCTCCAAGTCAGCCTTGCTTACCAAATCTATCTGTCATATTGTTAAGAAGAAATGAACGGCAGTTAAACTAAGGTAAAACGAACAGCAGTTAAACTGAGGTATATATTACGGATCCTTAGAGCCAAGTATAAAAAAATAAAAAGCTAACCTTGTTCAGAATAATACGATCTGCATATGCAACTTGTTCCACTGCTTCGTTTACCACAAACCTTGGTTTTACCTCATTCAAATGCTGCATGGCATGCTTAGAGTCAACAAGAGTAACAACTCCATCAAGTTTCACATGGCGGGAGATTTGCTCGTCGGTGCAAAATGTTTCAATGACTGGACCCGGCTTTGCAAGACCTATAACAAGAATGAAACAGAGTTGTTAATTAATCGGACTTTGATACTCCCTTGCCCAGCAAACTCCGAGTGGGCCAAGAATATGTCATATGTAAAATAATAATTTGCATCAATGAGACTTTGAAGAGTGTATGCCTTCACTTCATAACAACAACAGACAGTACCGGTACATTTATCTTAATCTAAGGAACCCAAATTAAGAATAAGATCAGAACCATCCAGAGATGGAAACAAAATGAAATCTAAAGAATGAAGGATATGAATGGACTATACCAAACTTACCCTTCTGTTACACCTCACAGTCACTTTTCTAATATCATGCCCAGAGGTGTTCATATTACACATAAAACCTTATCCTACCCTGAGATTCTGAGAACTTGTCAACAACTTGCTGGCTCATACATTTATTTGATGGCAAAATGCAACAAAGTTTGTTTTAGTTCTTATTTAATGTAATGAAGATTTTTTTTTGTCAATCGATGTATGAGACTTCCAAAATTCCCTATTTTGTACACTAACCTATCGGTCTTGTAACATTTTATGACATGTAACAAGAATGAGTGTGTTGAATAGCACAAAATGTTTTTAGCAACATAACGTACCTGTGGTTTCTATGACTATATGATCGAATTTGTCTCGCTTCTTTTTAACTAACTCCAAAAGCATTGTGACCAGCTCACCACGCACAGTACAACATAAACAACCATTACTGACCATGACAATGTCCTCATTAGCAGAGGAATGACTTGCCACCAACGAACCATCAATATCCACCTCCCCAAACTGCAACACCATATACATAAAAGTGAATAAAAACTTAAACGTTAAAAACACAAAATAGTTCAGCAATCATAAGTAATTCAGAGAGCATTACACCCCAGTCCAATCAGATAAACTATTCAACTCCATTGTAAATTAGCCACTCAATTGACCATGATACAGTATTCGTAAACAATGGTAGATCTTATATACCTCGTTTTCGATCACAGCAATCCGCTTCCCATGCTGAGCAGTCAGTATATGATTCAATAGAGTTGTCTGCCATTGATCCAAGTAAAATGAAATGATCAAATTCAAGTTTTTGTATTTCCCACCAATTTTTATTTCAAGCATGATCAGTACAGATAAGATATTGTATCCGCAATCGATGTACAAAGAAAATTTTACACAAGTCATTCATCGCATGATACACCTAACGAATTGAACCTTCATTTAAGGCAGGAGTGTGAAGCCATAGTTTAGTGACATGGCCTGTGAATTCAATTCATCTATTTTTGAATGAATTATGTCCGATATAGAATGTCCTAATACCGACCTTACCAGAACCGAGAAAACCAGTGATGACGGTGGCCGGAACGCGATCATCCAAATTCAATGCCACAGAAGCATCGTACTGTGGCTCGTAGTTAGCACCGGAGCACATGTTTCGGGAATAGGCATGGCGGGAAACAAGAAAGTGGAGGCTTCCGACGAAGAATTGGGAGAAAAAAGGAGTGCTAGAAGGATAACTGAATCGACTGTGTTGAAGAAATCGCTGGAGGTTTCCGATCGCCTTCGGGGGGAAGAGACGCCTTAACATGGTGGCCATTTGTGGCCGGAGGATCCCAACGGTGGATTTCCAGATATGTTAAACCCTACGGAGGAGAGAAATAGGGTTTTACCAGTTCAGCCACCTCGAAACAAACCTGGTCAATGGAAATTAATTGAATGATTTGATGTAAAATTATTAAATAATAATTAAGATATTCTTACGATATAGTATAAAATAAAATATAATTATTTATAATAAAACTATGATGTAAGTGACCTAAATTCGATCATTTTCTTATTTATTTATTTTTTGGTTATTATTAAGGAAATTGACCAAAATTACAGAAATTGGTCTTTTCGTCATTTATCTTCTTTATTTACCCAAATATTCATGCTCGATCGATGAGATAAATGATATCGGTAAGCACTTACCTGGTAAGTGTTTAGTAAACTGTGCCTAAGTTGATCCTCATTTCCAACCTAAGGACCAAGTCGAGTAATGTGCACCTTTGCTAACATGTAACAAAGGTTAAGTTTGTTTGTGCGTTATTGTTAAAAATTGTATCAGTCAAATATGACCAAAACTTTAATTTATTATTAACTCTGTTTTTTAAAAAGAAAATTTTATTATTCACTCGATCTTATATTTTCCTATAGTGGTTGCAAATGCAATACTCGTATTAGAAAGTCGTTTTAGTTCTTATGTTACGAAGGAGTGCTAAAATAAAGTTTTACATTTAGAAATCATGAGATGATTTAAAAAATACGTTTTCATCGGTTACTTCTAATCCTATTCCTTGTCTCAAAAAACCTCCAATTCACTATCTCTTTAGACCATTTTCGATAGGGACACCAAATCTTACAGCAAATATTAAATTTGACACCAAATCGCTCCCAAAGGGAACACAAAAACTTATACCAAATTTAGTGTAATGAATAGTAACACACCAGATTTCAAAAATTAGGGGGTGTTTGGGATTTGCTTATTTGAAACAACTTATGATTTTCTACAAAAAACATTTATCAACTTATTATAAGTCAGAAGAGTTTAATTTCTTCATTACCGGTTTGACACAAGTATAAGCTCTGTATCCAAACACTCAAAAGTGTTTATTACTGATGTCACACCGAAATAAGTCAATAAGTTGTTTTTATAAGCAATCCCAAATACACCCTTAGTGTAACACTATCATCTATACTATATTATAAAGCATTTGACAAAAACTCTTAAAAACCATTTTTTTATACTTGAAATACTGTTTATTGATGCATATTACTTAAAAATCAATATTACAAGTAAATTTTGCATAATTACAACTTATTAAAGCTCAGTATTTGAATTCATGTAACTAACTACAGATACACATAATCAAATAGAGGATAAGCATCTCATTTTAAATATAAAATATTTAAAATATAATTAAGATAATCATTGAGTTATAACAAAATACTTAATTATTACCTGTATAAAGAAATTATATTATTAAATAAAAAAATGAATTAAAGAAATATACAAAAAAGGAGAAATTTTAAAGTCATTTTGGTACTAATATCAATATTTTTTTTCAATTTTTTATAACATCGACCGAGACAAAAATAAAATAAAATGAAACATTAAAACCGAGATGTATCTCGCTGCATTGTGAGAGTAACCTTCTAGTGTATACTAATTTTACACCAATTGGAGAATATAAGAAATTTGATAAATCAAGAAAAATTTTGGTCTACCGTTCTCGATAATTGTAAATGACCCTTCACAGTGAGGATAAAAAAGAGGAGTTTCGGGCTTCGAGAATCATTCGTAGTGTTTAAAACTCGAAAAAAACAGTCATATACGGATATAAAAACATGTTTCACATCATCTGAATTAAAAGACGTTCACCTAAAATTTGTCAATTAAACCCATCGATCAAAATACCACGTATTCAAATACTGAAAAAGTTACCTAAATATATAAAACCAGTCTTCTATATAAAAATCGATTAGGATATATAAAATCGGCGAACAGAAACAAATTCATAACCATCATCATGATAAAGACATCTGAGATTTTAAATTATCCAACACAATGTAATTTCTATCAAATAAGCTGATAGTTTCCAATCTCTATCTCTACGCTCAGAAGAAGAAAAAAAAGACAAAAACATAATCGTTACCTTGTTTTCCTAAGTTCTAAATATACGTTGGATTACTTGTTCAGATAGAGAATTATCACCCATCATCACCATTCAATCCGCTGTCATAATCGAATATATAAACAAATTACGTAATGATGTTTTATTAGAACGTATTTTCGTATTTTAAAATAGCTTATTGGATAAGCAATAGACAAAGTGTGAGAATTTGCACCTCGTGTTTGTAGTCTAATTAAGAGTAACAGGAAAATGATACCAAAAACATCGTAGGCCAAATGACAACCAATAGCCAATATTAGCTCCTTTTAATTTAGTAGAAATTAATATTCGGCAAAATATAAACACACACACATAGCGGTGAGTTTCAAAATAAAATGAAACGAGAACATTTATGTCACATGTTATTTTAGAATTTAGATTAAAAATCACACGTAACACTTATTTGGTCAACGTTCTTAGCCTTTTAGGTGGCGGGGGTAAACTGTGCACCTTTGCATTAACTGAACATGAATCACATGTGATATAGATGTTCTCGTGTTCTTTTAATATGAGTTTGTTTTCGATTGAACATCCCCCCTTCTCACTCTCTTTAATATATATATATATATACACACACACACACACATAGAGGCGAAATCAAATACAAATCATCGAAATGTTACACACCATACAAAGGAATCTCAACCGTTCATGCAGATTATCAAATCAATGTCAACGATGTGGATTAAATAGCTTCCGAAATTTACTCTTAAACTTATCTAATTATCTGCAATTGATTGGGTAACCGCCTAAAAATTTCTAAATACACAAAATCAACGGGAAAGATTGGTTTGTACGAAGTGTAACATTTAGGCGGTTCAAATAAGAAAGTTAAATAATGTAAAAATAGAAGGTTAAACAAAGATTTATATGTGAATCACTGAAAAATCTGGAAAAAAAAAAATATTTGAATATACATATATGAACCAAAATAATATATTATTTATATGAGTTATATATATAAAGGAGCGTTCAAATAAAAACCACCCAATTTATATAAATCGTGCAAACCTCATTCAACCAATCATAAATTTTCATTTTGTTCATTTTTTTGTAATTATGAGAGGTTGATTAACCATTTTTATTGTGGAATGTGTTAATCATGGATATTATCATCTTCATTATTTTAATTTTAGAGAAATAAATGAAACAGTTCCATTAAATTTCATGAAATATTATATGAAACAATTTCATAACCATATATGAAACAAATTCATCAAAAAAAAGTATTATATGAAACAATTTCACAAAATTAAACAATTTCATGAAAAAATTTCATAAGATTAAACAATGAAATCGACGTATGAGGATGGTTTGTACGGTTTATACAAATGAGGTTGGTTTTTATTTGATCGCTCTTCTCTCTCTCTCTCTCTCTCTCTCTATATATATATATATATATATATATATATATATTTGAGATCATGTGAGACCAAAGGTTTTTCGTGAGACCCGTAAGACCAATTCTCAACCCTTGGATCAGATCTAACCACAAAATTGTCACGGGACTTCTCAATAATCATAAAATTGTCACCGTGCAACTCTAGACCATTAGATCATTAACTTATAAAGTTGATCAATGAACATAAATTGGTCTTACGGGTCTCACGAAAAACATTTGGTCTCACGTGAACCCAACCCTATATATATATATATATATATATATATTCAAAATAAAAAGACTAAATATTGTGAAAAAAAGAATAAAAGTTAATATGTGAATCATTTTATACTTGAAATTTCACAACAAAATGTTGTAAAGGTAAAAAAAGTCAAACTTTCACAGCAAAAACACTGTGAAGGTTACTTTCACAAAGTTTTGTTGTGAAGTTTCAAATGCAAAAAAATGGTCTCAGGTAATCCTAAATGTATGTGTGTGTGTATATATATATATATATATATATGTTGGTTATTATACAACCCTTGACATTTGTGCAACCAATACAACCAAATCTCAACCGTTCATTTCATTTGATTAATATGTGATTTCATATAAATTTTGATTGTTTCCTAATATAAAGTATTGATCATAATTAATGAATCATATTCATCTTCCATAAATATTCAAATAATAATAAATGAACTCTCATCATTTCCATAAATATCTCAATTTATTAGGTTGTATTGGTTGTACAAATGCAACGAGTTGTATTTGAAACAAACTATATATATATATATATATATATATATATATATATATATATAAATAAAGAGGTGACTAGAAGTCAAAATACACCTATGATGCAAAATGAAACATGTGAAGGAAAAACAAGAAAAGAATGATGCCATTGTTCCACCCATCAAATTGAACATTACAAAGCCTAAACATAACTCTTGATACTTCCACTCTCCCAGCTGTTTCTTTCCATTCCATCATGCACCAATTTTTATACCCCAACCCTCCCTCATTCTCACATTAACTTCCAATCACAAAAATCAATCCTACACTCACATATATTCCTTTAGTTTCGGTATAAAAATGTCCGAAGAAGCAAATCCCGAGACTGACGTCATGGCGACTGCCGCCACTCCACGGAGGCCGAGGTCCGTGGAGGATGACGAAGACAGTCGCTCGCTCGATGTAAAAGTCGTGGGGGTGAAGAGTGAAAGCGAGAGTGAGGAATACGAGGAGTTTGAAGATAAGCCAACCAAGGGCGAGGTCATCGGTTGGTGTTTTTACGAGCTTTGTTCGTATTTTACACACACTGTTCTTCTCACCATCGTGTTTCCGCTCATCATAAGTCAGAGTTTTGGTAGCGAACCACTGCAGCCGGCTCGAGGGTGGTACACAAATGGCAAAGGTCGTCATATTTGCACCAAAAAGGAAACTCTTTTGTAAGTCTTGTATCCTTTTGAGTTTATTTTAAACCAAATAAGTTCACTATATTTCTATCATAATCGAGGTGGGGTATTTTAAAACAAAACAAATAGAGATTAAGGGGTTTGTTTACCCAAATGCTTACCCGATAAGTGCTTATCTATAGAAGTCAATATTATAATTTATTTTGATGAATAAGATTTTAGTACATCGAAACGTATTGAATGCAACAATTTACCGGGTAAACGCTTACCTGGGTAAGAGTCGTAATCTTCACTTACCGGGTAAGACTCTCCATCATTTTCATCGTTCTTACCGGTAAGATTCTTACATTTTTAGTTGAAGTTTTCTTGAAAAGTAATCTGATCAAATTTCATGTGTTTATATATATATATATTATATATATATATATATATATATATATATATATATATATATATATATAACCTTGGGAAAAATGAAAAACTGGGGTACATACTAATAACCATTCATTTGTGTAGTATCTACACATGCACGAGTACATGTTATAAACATATACTTATATGCATATATATATAGAGAGAGAGAAAGAGAGAGAGAGTTTGTTTCAAATACAACTCATCGCATTTGTACAACCAATGCAACCCAATAAATTAAGATGTTTACGGAAATGATGAGAGTTCATTTATTATGATTTGAATATTTATGAAAAATGAATATGGTTCATTAATTATGATTAATACTTTATATTAGAAAATAACCAAAACTTTTATGAAATTACATATTAATCAAATGAAATAGAAGGTTGAGATTGAGTTATATTGGTTGCATACATAAATGTAAATATATATATATATATTTATATACCGTACATATAAATAGTTATTTTTTTTTTCTTTTAAAGTTTTTCCGCACATAGAATTGGTTTGAATTTATACAACCGATTAATCTCAGGTTTGAAGCATTGACCTATGCGAGAGTAAAAGTGGGCAGCATGAAGTTCTCACCACTAGAATGGACCTCAATCTCTTGGTTTTTCGGCCTAATCGTGGCTGCACCACTACTCGCCTCCGTCTCCATCCACCTCGACCACCGCCGGAACTCCCACGTCATGGCCGGAATAGCCACCGCTATTGGAGCCATCTTTTGCCTCCCCGCCGGAGCCATTAAAACCGTCTGGATAATGCCACCCTATGTTGCAGCCATCGTCGCCTCCAACGCCGTCGGATCAGCCTTCCATAACCGCCACCTCGGCCTCATGGTCCGTGGCTTCGTCGGCTCAACCATCCGTAAACTTCAGTTCCCCGACAGACAAGCCGTCTCCAGTTGGCTGTCACTCTACGCCACCGCCGGTGGCTGCCTTGGATCGGCAGCCATTGCATCATTTACCTATTACATGCTCCGAAACTCAGAAGGATTCATCAGTTTATGGGTCGTTTCAATATTCAGCGGCATTCTATGGTTCGCCGGAATCGCCCATATCCTCACCGCCACACGATCAAACGGAAATGAATCATCATATAATAACGATAGGGTTTCAGGTAGCCATTTTATTTCCATTTTCAAGTACCCACATGCTGCCGGAAGTCTCGTCGGAGTTTTCCTTTCATCCTTCTCAACAATGAGCATATTCACCGGCGGTCTCCTCTACATCGTCGGCCAACTTTGTGTTCCCCCCAAAGACCTCTTATTCGTTTGGCTAACATATTTCTTCTTCCCATTACTCGTTCTGCCACTTTTACAACCAATCCAAAAGCTCATCCGATCAGACGCCGTAAAAATGCAAATTTTCGGTTTCTTGCTCTCCACGCTTACTTCCGGCATGGGGTTCTACCACCGCCATGAAAGCTGGCACAACAGTCACATCTTGTTTTTTGCCGCTTCACAAAGCATAGCTTCCGGTGTTTTGCACGCATATAGTCGAATCTTGCTGATGGATTGTGCGCCATCGGGAAACGAAGGGGTTTTTGCTGCGTGGTTTTCGTGGGTTCGAATGCTCGGAGCATTTGTCGGATTTGCCATCGGTTCAAGTGGCACCGGCAACATTAACCGGTCGTTTGGGACGGCGTTTGCTGCAGCGATTGTTGGGATTGTTGCATTGATCTTTAGTAATGTTAGTAGCTACGGCGGAGCTGTGGCAGCCGGTCATGTTCATAAGCGCCGGGAGACGGGGTCGCCGGTGCGTGGATCCGACGATATCGTTAATGCTAAAGGAAAAGGGGATTCGGAGGAACCACAAGATCGAAGCATCGAAGTTTGATTTCTCCTAGATTTGTTCCGATTTCGTTGGAAATATTTGTGTTTTGTTGGATAATCGGAAACATCGCCGCCTCGTTTTTTCCTTGCATTTCTAATTCTTTTTTAACAAATAAACGATGGCTGCTTCATAATTTGTAGTTTGTTTCACGTCACAAAATCAAGCTAAATCCTCAAGTTTTACGAGTTAGACGAATTCATGATATTTTTCAAGACGTAACCTGAAACGTCGTATATGTATCATCACCTCACTCTTGTGTATGTTAGTGTTTTGTGTATAATACGGTAGAATAAATTAAATTCATATAAAATAATAAAACTAAAAAAAGAATAACCATTGAAACCAAATTTATAGCCGTTATTGAAAATGATATAAAGAATGAAAAATCGGGATTAGATTCCTTAAATCTACACTTTCAAAGAATTGTTGTTCGATTTTTCGTGTATGGGAATGCAAGTAAGTACGTAGCTATTGAAGGTTTTAGTTTTTATGTTTTCGTTACCGTACATAATTATCATTTATCTCTCAAGTTATAAATTAAAGTCACCTTACACCTTACAAAATAACATGACGTAACGTGTCATAACACGCAATAAAGCCATTATAATCCAAGTCAAGTCTTAGAGTGAAACCATAGGAGTTAACGTGACGGCGAACTCAAGTCTTAACGCCATAACGTGTCATAACAAGTTGTTTAGAACCATGCTAAAGTACAACTTATAATGGATTAATGGGTTTGTCAAGTCTTAAAGTCGATTTTATTGAATTTTTTTTCATGAAATTGTTTAATATGATAAAATTGTTTTCAATAATTCATTTTTTTGATGAAAATGTTTGATATATTTTTGTTTCTGTGTAAAAATTAAATTGTTTCATGTGTTTCTTGATTTTGATGAAATTCGTTTACTAAAATTAATAGAATGAAGATGATAATATCCATAATTATTTGAAACAATTTCACCACATTAAATATTTCATGAAAATATTTCACTAAAATAAACAACGAAATCAATGGTTTTTACTGTTTGTATAAACGGTTTGGTTTGCAAAATATCTCTCCCCTATATTTTAAATACTATATTATTATCTAATAATTTTTTGAATATTCAAAATTTTTTAACCCGTTGTGTTTTTTTTATTTCTAATTTCCAAACATATTATCGATCCTCAAAATCGATAGAAATCATCGTCAAAATCGATTGGATATGTATAGTTTTTCAATTACAATTAAAACCAAACCTGAAATCCGACCTCAACCCGATCGGGTTTTTTAATTCGAAACCCGCCCGATATACACCTCTAGATTTGATGCAATGAATCCAGACGGACGTCCGAAGGTTCGGTTCTCAGCGTCTGTAAGTTTTCTTCTTCTTCGTCCTCCAATCCTCCGTGATGAATCCTAAACCCTAAAATGTGCCATAGAACCCTTCAAACCGGGAATCGGTTGTTTTTTTATCTAACTACCTGAAAAACAGTAGGAAATCCTAAAACGAAAACAGATTTGCGGTTTGCGAACCCTATTAGTTGAAGGTTAAAGTATATCGAGTATCAATTTTGTTGCCATAGTATCATGTATTATATGTTCTATTGATCTACAAGATAATATGCTCAAGGTAACCTATTAGTTGAACATAACTAGTGCATTACACCTATTTCAACTGTTACACGAGTGACTTTGGCTGAACACCTTGTGCAACATCTAGATCCTGACCAAATGACATTGTTAGATGCTTATAGGCATTGTGGTTTACGAGTATAATGGATATTTGCTGCTGATGTGTGTATTTGATCTATTATAAGAGATCAATGTTTGAGCTGATGTATATTTGTAACCTGTGTAATGATGTTGCTGTGTATCTGCTGTTATTGCTATGTATTTGTATTTTCAGTTAAATTTGTGACATGTTATGACATATTTGATAAAAATAGAAGATCAAAACTAAAAACACAATAAGAATTTCGAGCATCTTAAGTTGATATAAGTAGAAATACTAGTTTGTAGGTTAGGCTCTACATTTAACCCCATGTTGTTTAAAGGACATGATAATATTTGCATGCGTCATAAGCCCATGCAATTGTAGCTAATAAATAAAATTGTTGCAGGTTTTAGGGTATTGCATTGAAGGAGATGAGAAGATGTTTGCCTGCAAGTACATGTCTAACAAAAGCTTGGCCTTTTTTCTTTTTGGTTAGTAGTATATTCCTTCCAATACAAAGCATCGTCTAACAAATCCATAACTACAATGTTGTCATTTCAAGTATTATGACTGGTATGTTGAGACAGACGAAACTGAGGTGCACTTATTATGGCCAATGGGCTGGACGATTTACCTTAATGGTCTGTAATTTCGTTGTCTACGTTACAGTTGGATGATTTACCTTAAAAACAAAAACTGTTATATCAAATGGCAACAAGTTATAGTTATGGACTTGTTACAGCTCTTCGAGATGGGATATGAACAATGAGGATTTAACTTAAGATATGTACCGAAGGAACCTCCTCTCATTCCACAGGAGATTATTCCAGACAGCATCATCAATAACCACAAATACGTCGATTGGGTTTTACCCAAACACCGAAGAGGAATTAATATCCAAACTTGCATCGGTCTTACAGTCTTGTTCACATCATAATCCTGATCCCCATGTAATTCAACAAGGCCAACAACTTCATGCTCAGATAATCGTCAATGGCATCAACTATGTGGGTCTACTGGGTTCAAGGTTACTTGGAATGTACGTACTTTGTGGGAAATTATTTGATGCTAAGACCATGTTCTATCAGCTTGATTTGTTCTATGCATCGCCATGGAATTGGATGATTCGAGGGTTCACTATGATGGGGTGTTCCGATTCCGCATTATTGGTTTATTTTAAGATGCTGGGATGTGGAACTTGTCCTGATAAGTATACTTTTCCTTATGTGATCAAGGCTTGTGGTCATTTGGGAGCAATTGGGTTGGCAAAATCTGTGCATCATACGATTCGGATAATGGGTTTTGAGACGGATGTTTATGTTGGTAGTTCTTTGATCAAATTGTACACTGAAAATGGTTGCATTGATGATGCACGCAACCTGTTCGACAAATTGCCTCAGAGAGATGATGTGTTGTGGAATGTTATCCTCAATGGTTACTTAAAACATGGGGATTCGGAACATGTCCTCTTACTCTTTAACCAAATGAGGACTTCTGAGACTCGACCAGGGTCCGTGACCTATGCGTGTGTTCTATCTGCCTGTGCCTCTGGTGCAAATATTACACTTTGCACTCAGCTTCATGGACTTCTTATCAAATGTGGACTGGTGGACGATCCTCAGGTGCTCAACACGTTGATTGGAGGGTATGCAAAGTGCCAAAGGCTGTTTGATGCCTGCGAGTTATTCGATAGCGTACAGGAAGCTGGTTCGGTTACTTGGAATGTGATCATTGGTGGGCATGTGCAGAATGGACTTATGAATGCAGCTTCGGATCTTTTTCGTAAGATGATATCTGTAGGCACCAAACCAGATACCATCACTTTGGCAAGCTTCCTTCCTTCTGTATCTGAGTCAACTCGTGTAAACCAAGGTAAAGAGATCCATTCTTACATTTTAAGACAGAATGTACATTTGGATGTATTCTTGAAGAACGCACTTATTGATATGTACTTTAAGTGTAGGGAGGTGGAGATGGCACGCAACGTTTTCAACTGTAGTACTGCCGTAGATATCGTTATATGTACTGCTATGATATCTGGGTATGTGCTTAACGGGATGAGCTCTGATGCCTTAGAGATTTTCCGATGGTTGGTTAACCAGCAAATGAGACCGAATGCAGTTACACTCTCGAGTTCTTTACCAGCTTGTGCTGGTTTGGCTGCTTTGAAATTGGGCAAGGAATTGCATGGTCAGATTCTCAAGAATCGGTTCGAAAGAAGGTGTTATGTGGGAACAGCAGTCACGGATATGTATGCAAAATGTGGAAGACTTGATCTTGCACATGAAGTTTTCATGAGGATGCCTGAAAAGGATGCTGTTTGTTGGAATTCCATGATGACTAGCTTTTGCCAGAACGGTCGACCAGAAAAAGCTGTTGATCTTTTTCGTGAAATGGGTGCGAAAGGAGCCAAATATGATTCCGTAAGCATATCCGCTGCTCTTTCTGCTTGTGCAAGTTTACCATTGCCTGGCTTTGGGAAAGCAATCCATGGTTTCATGACAAGAGGTGCACTCTTCGACTATCCTTGCTTTCCTTCCATTTTTGTTTTATCCTTCCTGTGTTTCAAACTGTTGTCTAGCTTTTAGAAACAATGTTCGTCACAAAATCTTGATTTCTGGAACTTTTTACAAATCGGGGTCTTTACGGGTGCATTTCGTACTCAGACTACAGTACAAAAACTTGTCCTACATTTGCTGCAAAATTAGGCTGGGACAGGATTGGAGTGGGACAAAAAATGCTTTTTTTTACCCCACCAAAATAGGTGAAACAAAAAACATGGAGATGAGAATAAACAAGATGGGTAAATTACCAAACTACTCATGTCATATTAAAACCCTCCTAAAACCTGCGCAATTCTTTCACCGCCTACCTCACTCTCCCCCGTCCAATCCTGTATCATTCCGTCTGCATACCAAATGCACCCTCCGGAAACAATTTCTTTAGAGGTAAGGTTTGCACACCTCAGAGTGTGACGCTTCATTGACCAAAGAAGTAGGTTGGCCCAATAACCTCCAAATCAACTTAAAACCGTGGTGGAAGTTATTGGTAGCCCACAACTTGGAGCTTATAACGAGTTCACAAATCTTATTTTCTATCCATTTGGGACGGGTTAACACACATATGTGACTCCATGTGGGACTCATTGGGTTTGTTTGGCTTTGTTTTAGGTGCACTGAAGAACGACCTTTATGCAGAGAGTGCACTAATAGACATGTATGCTAAATGTGGAAACCTAGAATCTGCAAGAAAAGTTTTCAACATAATGCAAGAGAAAAGTGATGTGTCATGGAATAGTATCATTGCCGCTTACGGAAACCATGGTCTTCTTCAAGAATGTCTGTCTCTGTTTCACGAGATGAAAGAATTCGGATTCCAGCCTGACCACGTTACGTTTCTGGCAATAATTTCTGCGTGCGATCATGCTGGTTTGGTCGATGATGGTTACTGCTACTTCAAGTCCATGATAGATGATTATAAAATTGCAGCACGAATGGAGCATTACACATGTATAATTGATCTGTTTGGCCGAGCTGGTCGGTTGAGTGAAGCCGTTGAGACCATAAAGTCAATGCCTTTCGATCCCGATGCTGGTGTTTGGGGCACGTTGCTGGGGGCGTCAAGGGTACATGGGAACGTCGAGCTGGCTGAAATGGCTTCAACACATCTTTTTGAGATGGACCCAAAGAATTCCGGATATTATGTTCTGCTGTCGAATATACAGGCAAATGCTGGGAAATGGGAAGGGGTTGATAAAACAAGAAGCATGATGAAAGATAGAGGAGTTGAGAAGGTGCCGGGTTATAGCTGGATCGAGGTGAACAACAATGATACGCACATATTTGGTGCTGCGGACTCGGCTAATCCTCGTTCCGATGAGATTTATACGTTGTTAAATAACTTAGTTTTGGTGATCAAGGATGAAGGGATGGTATGTAACGATTCAGAAACACTATAACACATGGTAGGGTTTTGTAAAACTCGCATGATCATTTTTGGAGTATTTTAGATGTATAATTATATAATTTTTTTAATTAACTTTGTATGTCAAAACATTAAACAGTTTAAAAGCCAAAGGGGTATAAATTATGATGATTCTGCTTTGGATATGTGTTTCAGTCTTCTTGTTTTACTGTGCTCATCACCGGAGGAAACAAAGGAATCATTTCTATGTTATTATTATCATTAACTTTTATATTCAATCCGTTGTACGAGCCGACTAATCCCAGGACAACTACCTGCTTTGCAAATAGTCCGGAGTCATCACATTTGAACCTCCGTGGCCTGAACCTAGGACCTCCTGGTACTTTTGACCTTTGGAGCCAAGCTCAAACCAATCAGGCACCACATTTATGGTTGATTTCTATGTTTATTGTTTCTAATAATAGATATAAGTAGAGAAGTTTCAATATTATATATGACTATTTTTTTGGATGTATTTAATCATATATGTCTTGTATAGTTAATACAACATGTGTTTAATCATATGTGATTAAGTTTGTATAATATGCGTGTAATTATGTATGATATTAAAAATTCTTGCCTTCTCACAAAATGTTTATTTTCTCATTTGAACCTGTCTATATTATGAGGGAACTTGGTGGTGTCCGTCGTCCACTTCTCTAATTTAGTGTCACATACAATGAACCATAATATCATATGTGATTGAATAGTAAAAGAGTGTATATTTTCGTAAAATGAAGATGTTATCAAGGGCTCTTTTAAATACTTGAACCATTTCTATATGAAGAAACTTCTTTCTCACCCTCTTATATCTCATATATGCACACACATACAGATGTATATACTAGGCTTTTTCAAATGCTCAAAGATGTTCTGTTTTTCTTGATAAAGTTCCATGCCTTTTCCACAAAAAGACTGCTGCCTAAACACAACCATTCTAAAAGAGCAATTTAACACACCAATCATTCTAAACTAACAATAACAACCTCAGCAGGAAGGAAGAATATGCGATCACCAACTCAAAGCCTCTAATCTCGTATCCATCCAAAAAAAACGCACTTCTCACTTGTTTCCACGGAAAAACATGTAAACTTTCTGTTTAGACAAAAAACAACATGAGAAACTACATACACGAACGACAAACAAACATTCAAAACAAAATGAGTTTTTCTTAACTAACCTGAAGTACCCAGAAGCTTAGAAGCGATTCTAAGCAAAATAACCCGAATCCTACTAAATAGAAAATCTGCAAGTGAACGAAAACCACACACGCTTTCTGTTATTTTTGCTAACAAATTTTGAATCATGACGGTAACTTACAAGATGTATGAAAAGGTGAAGGATGTGTTATTATTTGAGCTAGAGGTAAGCTCTCCGTACATCATAGCCCCCACGCCCCACCTCCAGGTGAGGGGTGTGTGTAGCGGCAAGGTCAAGCATCAACTATGGCTAGGATGCTATGTTTTTCAAGCCGTGTGATATATGGCGGCAAATTTGTATGTCATATAAAATATATATATGTGTGTGTGTGTGTGTGGCTGTGTGCGCGTGTGTTTTATTTATTATTCAATACGATAATAATATTAAAAAAAATTATATTCATATTAAAAGAAGAAAAATCATATATATTGGTATCATATAAAGAGTCTGTCATCAAATATTCAAAATGGAACCTGGATTGTTTTACAACTTCCTTTTAATATGATCCCCTGATGAAACTTGAGTGATGTGGTTAGGTAAACGTGTAAAATATAAAGTTAAAAATGTAAAAACAGAAGCTAAAAAAATAAATTTAAAAAAGAAACTACTTTTTTTTTAAGTCATGCCTTGTAAAAGACACATGTCGTGGTGCGCCTCAAGGTGTCATAGCATGAGCCACACCTTACACAAACGTTGTAGGTTTATCGTAACGCCAGAGATGCATCTTATGGATATACTAGGACCGTTTGGTTTGGTTTGGTTTATTCTACTTCCATTCTGGTTATAGAGCCTGGATTTGATCATAAAAGTCCTTGATGTTTTCGGTTGTTTTTCACCGAGCACAAATTCGAAATTAGCTATACTTCGCATGAGACATGAGCACAACAGAGAAAAGGTAGCACTTACCCCGACTAATATATGGTCAGAAAAGACATCAACAGCAGCAAGGATGCCCCTGGTAATAAAAACAAGTAGACAAATGTTTGGAGATGGATTTTGAGAACAAACATGTAAAGGAAGGTATCATAGTACCCGTAAGAAGAACAATCACAATTGTCTAAAAAATAACATGCTACAGTACGTAACTACGTTGCACTTATAAGAAAGATATACTACAAAATTTAGAGTAAACTATTTCTGAGCAGGGAGATGACCAAACCTAACTTTGCAACATGCTCCACCAAATTAATAGAGACTAAACATTTTATTTAAGGTCTTAGGGTTTATTTTGAGTTTTAGCTTCATATTGCCAATTTATCACCAATTTAAGTACCAATTTGCAGAATTTCATCAATTTCATTAAAGCACAACTTTTCCATACTATCAGAGAAAAAAAATGAAGAAGCATGCAGTGTTGGGGTTGTCAGAGCGTAAGATAATGGTTGGTTGGAGTTGAGGTTACACTTTTTGAAACAAAGTTTTGAAAGAGATGTCGTTTTGTGTATTGATCCCAAAATTTTATAGTCAATATAGGAACTTACGTTAACGACTTCCCATGAAAAACGATTGGAGGAGCGATAGCAGCAAATATACAAAAGCCGAGGTGAAGCTGCAAAATGAAATGGATTCCGATTGTAATTGGGATTGTGAAGAAAGCAACCACCCACATGTGTGACTGTTCGTTAGCATAACTTACCAAGTAAAACATGAAAAACCATCCAAATTTGAAAGCACTGTCAGTCCTGCCAACGCGTGAACAAAAAGCATTTACAAGAATTCAGTATTTACTCCATGTAATGTACAAAGTAGTGTAAGAGTTAGAAGGAAAAAACAGAAACTCCAGAGACTGCCTGCCTAACTATCTATAGCTCTTCATTCTCATATGGATGGTGTTCCCAGTCCATACTTCAAAAATGGTAAGACAGGGCTCCCATGGATTGAATATGGAGCCAGAAGCTGATTGCGCAATTATTTTTCAAATCCTATATGTCCATACCCACACTTGGCAGGTATACAGATTGGAAATTCATATCCTTTATCCGCATATGTAATTACGTCCCATGAATATTCCCAAAAGGGTTCAAAAGATTCAGCATATCCCCTGGAGGGAAGGATAACAAGGAAAAGGAATACTCAAGTAAAAACCCAAGAGAAATTGCAACAAGCCGCTTCTTCTGATATACTCGTATACCTTCCGGTAAAGTTACCAACCACAAAATATTACTCCCTACATCTCAAAGAAAGCAACTCTTTCTATTTTCGGTTTGTCCATGAATTCCTTTGTGAATTTACCTATTTGCACATTGGCAATCATTATAAGATGTTGATGAGATTTATTGTAGTACGTAAGTTCTTCAACTGTCTTGTTAAGGGGTATTTTAGATATTTTATTATTAGTCAAAAACTTTAATAGAACTACGTGCCAAGTCAAGCATTGATTTTGTTATGAAGGGAGTATATGCATCTTGATTACCAAATACACCCCTTGTACACCTCAAGCAGTACATACCTCATTGCACGGTAGAGTGGCCTGTACCATAGAACATAGGAAAGGGGAATTCCAAGAAGAGCGTAAATTGTTGCAAGGAAAAAAATCTTGACACCTGTATACAGAAAAGCATAAAAAGCTCTGAACTATACAAAGTTACCTAATTTAGCACCAGTCCCTCAAAATATTAAGATGAATAAGGAGATGAATAATCAGACTTACCACCACCCTTAATCCAACAGACCGTCACTGCTACAACATTAAATGTAAGGCAAAGAACTATGCCTGCATGGTGAAGCAAGGGTCAAAACCATAATGAACCAAATAAATAAATGAAAAAGCTTATGGTTGTGACAGTAGCTTATCAAAAGAGGTTGGATAATTATGGCCAGACAGGCGGACACAATCATCACAATTTAATATTATGTTGCCATGAATAGTTTAAATTATTGTTACGGAAGAGGCAGGGTAAGCTATGATGCATCATATTCCTTAAACCTCCATGAGGCAGCCTGTGATCATGTCCACATGGGATTTTGTACTTGAATATGGATGATTAACAAAAATCAACTGACAACACCAGCCGTTAGTCTGTACAAGAACCTGAATGAACAGACCCAAATGCCCTTGGCTTCATATTATAAATACATAATTACAAAAATATCAATATTTTTTCTCTGTTTCCATTTGCAAATGCAAAAGGCCATTTCTCTACTACTTCTACCTAATCTAATTAACTCATGAGCGCATAGACAGGTCGCCATTGAGACCTTCCCCCTGGTGTGAAGTGTGAACCTTAACTGGTCACTGGATTAACCTAGTAGGATAACTGAATGGCATATGACCAACTAAAATAAGAAAAATACAAAGAAAACCTGAAACTTAAAGGAAGGTCTTGAAGACTAAGTTGGCTAACCATAGTCCAATATTTGATTTTGTTCTTTTTTCCTTTTTGGTGAAAATTGACTTGAACTGATAAAGATCAGTATGGTCTAACTAAAGATACATGCCAATGAAGGGTAGTTGTCTCCCCCCCCCCCCCCCCCCCCCCCCCCCCCGCGGCAATTACATCGATGATTCCACTTGACTACTTGAAGAAACCATCGATACACAATTAACGACTTGGAACTGAAAACATAAAATCAAATGAGACAAACTTGATTAAAAAAAGCATCTGCCTTCATCCAGATGTAGCAAATGCAAGAGAATCAACCAAGAACATCAGAACGGCTTGACTGGAACTGTGCGGTGCCCAAGAATGGTCCCGTAAGTTGAAACCAACTGCAATAAACAAACAATTATATCCCTAAACCCATTGCAAGAGCATATCCCCAAAAGGCCATCCCTCTTAACAACACAAACCACTGAAAATAGGGAAACAACACGATGACAGTGAGACAGCCATAAGCAAAAGAATCAACACGACCCGAGCATCCTCTAAACAAGCCACATCAGTGGTGAAGAAAGCCGAAGGTAAATCCCTGACCGTGATACCCTGAAAAACCCAAATAACTATCCTACCAAATGAGCCTGAAACCACCCAATAAGATTCAAGGATAAGGTAAAAATATTGAAGGGGGTGAATGGATCAAGCAAGGGTTGATAAGGCAATGCCAGAAAAAATATGAAGGGATCATCAAGAATGGCAATTGAAGCCTAAGATGGCATTGATGAGTCGATCAAGAGTGGTGGTGGCAGCGTGGCTGTACACAAAAGAATCGACGAAGGGAGAAGGGATGGCGTTGCCCTGTCATGGAGATCAGCATCCCTAATGCAGGTTGGCCGGATCTGGACAGAAAACAAAGGCCAACAAGAGTGAAAGGTGAAGGGACTCAAAGATTCAGGTAGAGCCTTAGAGGATCACTGGACAATTGTTGAAATTCCAGCATAAGAGGGTAAAGCATGATTGAAGATGGGTTGTGAAAAAGGTCTGAGAAGAGACGGAGCAACACCAAATGAAAAAATGATATAAAGGACAAAAGCATACATGAAAGACGAAAGACTTTGTATTTCTTAAGCTCTGTCGCATCATGGATCAACTCTACAGCTGACTGCAATGCAACTAACGCAAAACCAAAGGCAAGCATGCAACTTTCCTTGTAAATCTGCAGACACATCTGCAACCCTCCAAGTTCGCAGACATCTTTCTAAGATGCCATTGTTGCCTATGACATCCAAATATCTCCTATGTCCTACCTTCCTCACAACATTGTTGTCACCACTTTTCATGGTTCACCAACCAATGTTGATGCTCCTAACACAACTTTCTAAGACTTCCATTTCAGATAAGGAGATAATAGAGAAACCAGATCATCTAATAAGCAAATGCCACATACGGCATCCATATATATAACATCCATCCCTAGGATGACCTGACTCAGCTCGTGGAAACCGTGTCTGGTGTAACGATTTTCATTATTTCAAATAAAATGACGATTCTGATCATTTCAAATCAAACAAGCCAGTTGTTCCAAGTTTGAGACTGGATCCGATTGCCATAGAAGATACAGTAATATGTCCCAAATGGATAAAAACCGAACAAAATATTAAAATCAAGTATTCCTAAGATGATTCTATAGCAGTTGCTTTAGTTTCCAAGTGCAAACAACATTTCGGGAAAAAAAAAGTACGAATGACATACCTAACCAACTTGCAAAAGCCAAATACTGCAACTTTTGAGCATGAACAGGTATCTCATTGGTTATATCATGATGAATTATTGGAAAGAATGGAGGCCAGTTTCTATCATCTGTGGGGATGCCCGCTGTTTTCACATAGCATGAGAGGTTAAGTTTCAAACCACGCCAAATAAGACGAAAATATAGGTTTAGAAAAACAACAGTAAATGGTAATACTTACCACCAGCAACGGCTTCTTCTCTTCGCTTGATGTCCTGTGGTATACATGGCAACAGAAAATTTGATATCAGCTCGGTTGCAGCGTGATTTTAACAATGTCAAACTGTCTATTATAAGTTAACTAAGGCGGCATCTGACTCGTGCTTCGGTTAAGAGAATGTTTAGATTCTTATTGACAACAGAAATGGAAGAAGCACACACATTAACAAGAACAGGTATCCATTAAGGATGTATCTCCAACTATTTTGCTCAAAATAGAAATGTAAAACCAACCCTTTCCCTTCTTTTCAAGTCTGCTTCCCAATTTGAAAGTTCTTTCTCTTTTTTCTTCGGATCCTGCAACATCATACCGCTCAATACACAAAGCATCCTCACATGAGCACAAAAGTACTAACAGAGGGGGGAAATGTAATACATTCATTGAGTCCAATGGTATGTCTACAGTTGCATCATGTTTTTGACCAAAACCAAGGGTACTAGCAACCATTTGCGGTATACGGGATTTTGATCCAGGAGTAGCACTGCCATTCTGCAATGAAAACATAAAAATGAGCACATGGTATAGAAGGGGATCAAAGTCCAGACCAAGTTCTGCAATTATGTCCTGTGATAATATCATAGAAGTCCATTATGAAAGTAAGCTTTGACCCAGTGACATGTCCCAGATGAATAATGTAGACTAGTCTTCTATACTCCAACCTAAAGTATAGCACCTCAAGTATGTGTATAACACATAAAAGAACTTATACTGCTTCATGGGAACAACCGTTTCGACTTAGATAAGTAAGGGGTCTTCATTTCTGACAGTATTAGCATCAAGAAAACACAAACTGCTTAGGCTCATTGATGTGATTTGTATGTTCGTAGATACAGATTCGTTTGGCATTCTGACTCATGCAATTGACAGAGTGAAAAAAAGCTCATGCAGTTGATACAGTGTTGAGCTTGAGCCTCAGACCAAGACACTTGTCATTTCGAAGTTCATAACCGCTTGCGTGTTATTGGTAATTTATATACCTTGCTTTTGCTTGCCTCACCCCCTTTTTCAGAAATGAGCCTGATCTAATAGATATGATTCCTACATGACCAAGTAGTTAGTTATTCCTATGAAGCTGAATTTCATTATCTTGTATCATTCATGCATATGATTATAACACTTGTGGGATCTAATGAAGACAATATTTTTTAAATTTAAGGAGGTTTTCCAACTGACAATCTTAAACTAATAATCTTGCATAGCCGTATTAGCATCAAATTCACTGAAGATACCACTTACGCAAAAGTTGGCAGTACGATGTTGTGTACAAACACTTGCCCCAAACCATTGCAACGTATAGGAGCTTTGATGCTCTAGGGCTGCCCCACTTTGCTCTTCCAATAATATCGTTCTGCTTCACATCTCCTTTATGATCCTCTTTTCACCCCTCCCCCTTTTTCTCTTCCAACTATTTCGCTTGCTACTCTACTATGTTCACTGACAAACAATATACCATTATTGTTTAGAACATTGGGTTTGCTATTCTATGCTTTTTCCGATGTTCTCGGAGCCTGCACCTTAACTTTATCTCTAAGAACTTTGCTAGTTATATGATCACTGATCAGAATTTAGGATATTAAAAAAGATCAACTGCTGATCTCTTACTCTTTTTTCATCTTTTCTGCTCCTATTGGCTATTGCAACTAGTGAGGTTATTTCTTCATGACAAGAAGGTCGCAGACTCAAATCACAAAAACAGTCCCCCTGCATGAAAAAAAATGGTGCACAAAGACTCTCCCCCCCCCCCCCCCCAACCTTTTCCAATTGGATTGGTCTGCTACCATAAGGGATGATCACGAAAAGGGTCGAGCCTCAAGCAACTTGTAAGGTCATGCCTTTTTGACTAAAGACCGCATGTTCAAGTTATGAAAACAATTGGCAAGATTAAATGGAAAAACTGGGCAAAGACTTTCCCACAACCTTTGGGACATCAGGGTGTATTGTGTTCTTTCAAATATCAGTCTCTTCTCTTATGCTGTTAAAGTAATCACCCTCATGTGATTACTTATAAAAAAAATACTTGATTAGCTTTTGTAATATGAGTAAATAAGTTTTGGCTGTTGTATCTCATTTTTCGACCATTTCTGCCAGTACCATTTGATAGCCAAAAGAGAAAATACTTGATTATTTTGCTATTGTGAAAAGGTTACTATACTTGATGATTTTGCTATTGTAAAAATGATACTATGTTGATGCTCATCAAGGTAAATGTCATAAAATCTCAGTTTTTGCTGGAAAATAAAATCAGGGGATGAAAGGTATTCGAAAAATAAGAAATTTGGGTGCTCAAAAATTTATTTTACCCGATAGTACAAGGACCAAACAAATTAAAATTTTATATTTCTTTCTTGATAATTGATGCAAAAAAATGGTCACTCTTATTTTTATATATATGAAGCAAGTTTAGATGACTTGATGAATATGTGAAGAATGTTGTCTACTTGCATTTGAAGGTAAATTGTTCCTTCAAATAGTTGATTAATCCAACATGCAGAGACAACAACTGCAAGTGCACAACGTAGTGTCTTCTTTATTCTCTTTTTGTTCCTTTTCGTTTGTTGGTTGTGTGTGTGTGTGTTTAAGGACATACTCGGAGTACGAAGCAAGTAACAGACGATGGTGAAGATGACCAGAACATCAGCCCTTCCTGGTTGGTTTCCAGAGCATATAGTTCAATTTACTGAGAGTCCAAATACATCTATATGGATAATCATGTCCTTCAACAAATTCACTTTATTTTTTCACAATCAAGAAATGTTATTTTTATACCAACTAATAGAAGCTTTTCTACCAAATATCAACTAAATGGTGGCCAATTGAACCATCCTTAAGAGATGATTGATTATTTACGTACTTTAGCTGTTTAGCATTATAATTAGAGCCTCCCTAAATAAAGATAGCTTTAGAGGGAAAATAATGATTAAGTCGCCTATCTCTTCATCTACAGACCTTTTAAGTTTGCAGATTGGCTCTTTGAACTATTTTTGGAAATTTCAATCTTGGAAGGAGGGGTATCATGTTCACATTTTAATATGGTTCGACTTCCACAAGTTTGTCCCAGAGTTATGTAATCAATGCAACCAAAAATACAACTCCTTCGACCTTCAAGATCAAAATAAGTCTACCTCTCTTGGAATGAATTAGAATTTTGGTACAGAATTTTAGGGTATAAATCATAAATTCCAGTCTAGTGTCCATGAGAATGACATGTTAGTGTGCCTAACGAGTAACGACCACTCGCAAAACATTCTATTTCCAAAAAAAAACTCTCCGCTTTAATTTCTGCCTAAATAACAAACACTTAGAACACATTACAATGCTACACACAATTCATCACCTTTTCAACATCAGTAACCTCGGATCTGCCGCAAAAAAATAGAAATTACACAAATTACATGCAAAATACACGCACCGCCCTAAACACCGCACATATTCGCACATTAACCTCAAATAAGAAAACAAGCGTTAAATTAAAACCGGATATTGTTCAAAAACTAAACAGTAAGCTAAAAAATGGCAGATCTAACAAAAGAGAGTGCGTGAAATTAGCAGTTACCGAGAATGGATTGACTTCTTCATCAAAAGGATTCGGATCGTCACGACGATTCATGACTGGTTCTTTTACCTCCTTTTGGAATTGAGACCAAAAATCTTGCACCGTATCAAGGGACTTGTTAGATTTACGTCTCTCCCTCCCTACCAAAGAACACCTGCCTGCCTAACGCGGGATACTTAGCAAGTATATGAATGTTTCAGTTTCGGTCCTCCAAGTTTCGAATGTGGTCATATTATGCATTATAAAATTACAAATACTGATCATGCCTTTCTTAACCATATAGCTTGGACAAAATCATCGTTCTTTTAATCATTTAGTAAAGATTATTATTTATTTACCGGGTAATATTTTAGTCCAACAAAACGGGATCACATGCAACAATTTACCCTGCAAACTTTTATCGTGGTAAGAGTCGTCGTGCTCACTTACTGAGTAAGGTTCTTGATTCTTATTTCGCTCCTATCGGGTAAGATTTTTGGTCCATATTATATTAATCTGGTAATATAATATGGCTTGGTAAGTGCTTACCCGAATAATCGTTTAATAAACGACCCATTTTTTTTGGTATACTCTTGGCAAAGAGCCTCTGGTCTTGACAGTTTTTTTTTTTTTCATGATTGTTACGAAAACATGTGAATCTTCCAGGGACTAAAATAGAATATTTCCATGTAAATAATGGTGGGATGTGTTGGAGCCTTGGAGGTGCTCACGTGACACGTCACCACGAATTGCCGGTAAGATGTCTCTATTCTGTCGGTTGTTTTTATTAAAAAAATTTAAGATTGTTTGATAATTGCTGAATGATTTGATGTATAATGATTTAGTTGTCAGAATGATCAAAAGACTTTCATGATATAGTGTAAAATGAAATATGATTGTTTTGATAATTGTTTACAATTAAATTAGGATGTTGAATGGTTAAGGGAGATCGATAATAGAAAATCATTCAAATGGTTTTAGAACCATTAAGAGGCACAAAAAATTGTCAAACAAGATTCAGCTCTTAAGAATTCAGATATTGTCTCTTAATAAAACTATTAAGAGCTAAACAAACAATTTCTTAGTAAATGAATTATGGGATGAAATAAAAAACAAATAAAATGTAATGCAAGTGGATGAAAAAACATGTCGAACAAAATATTAGTTTCTTCATTTATTAGACATTTTTCTTATGATTTTAAGCAATTTTCATCTGAACCATTTCATTGTAAATAATCTTATCGAGTTATCGGTTAACACTAAATACAGTATGGTTCATCTGATTCATCGTGACTTTCAAGTTCATTTGACAGGTACCCAACTCTAGTGGAAAAAGATGGGAATTTATTTTCATACTCGAAGGGGTCGGGGTTGGGGATGGCACTATATGCCTAGTCTGACTCTGATTAATTTTTTCTATTAAATATATGTATATATGTATGGGGTTCGATTTCAGTGAGAAAAAAAGTTGTAGTGTGAAACGTAAAAAAGATCTTCACACATGTATCAGTATTAATTGAATGTCAACATTAATAAGGTGCATCAAGATGCATCAGTTTGATTTCTTCTAAAGTGCAACTTATGGGTGAGCGTGAGATTAAAAGTGATAAATGGTCCAGATATTTTCTTACATTTCTCATCATAACTTGTTTTCTCAAGATCTTTCGCTTATATTTATGTGTGTATATACATACACACATATATATGTGCAAATGATTGTATGAAAAGGAAAGTTATAGTGATAAGTGTAATAAGAGATTTGAACTATTGATTACTTTTAATCATATGTTTAACCATGAATTGCATTTAAGAATGGAATTGACCTGATGCATCTCAATGTATCTCATTAGTATTAATATTCAATTAAGATTGATCTAGGGGTAGATATATTTTTATTACGTTTCTCACCGAACCAAACCCTATATATATATATATATATGTATATATATATATATGTATATATATATATATGTATATATATATATATATATATGTGTGTGTGTGTGTAGGTTCAAACTATGATAATGTTCTTATCATATGTGATAATACACATAAAGGAATATGGTGGCGTGCGAGCGAGTTGGCATGCGTCTCCAATCTAATATCACATATCAATGTGATTGACTATAGGAAAATAGTATATTGTTTGAACTCTATGTACAAGTTCTATTATAATGTGAAGGAACCTGTGAGAAGGAGAATTAAGGTGAGAACTGAAAAGTGCAAGAAAATATATGAAATTTTGATCACCTTTAATCTTAAACTAATGCATTAAGCGCGTTTGATCCAATGCATCTCATCTCGATGTATCCCATCCTAACGTGCATCTAAGAGCAAAAATCATTTATTACTCTTCTTACCTTAACTTTTAATCTTTTATTTTTGTATTTATATTTATATTTATATTTATTTTGTAAAAAGGAAAAGAAAAACAAATAACGAGGGAGGAATACGTAACTTTGACTACAACAGACTCCACTACCTCTAAAACCCTAAAAACTCGTCTCCCTCCGCACCTCCATTCCTTTCATCTCGAGCCTCTGCGGCCCTTTTCAGTTTCTTTTTCTATACAGAAAGAAACTGATTTTCTTCTTCCCTCAAGATGCCGACTATCAGCGATAGTATCACCAAAGCTGAAAAGAAGAGCAAGAACAGAGAGCACAAGAGAAAGATGGAAGAACCAGAGCCTGAGGCTGAAGTCGTTGTGGAATCTAAAAAAGACAAGAAAAAGAAGAAGAAAGAAAAGGGTGAAAAGGTCGAAAACGCCAATGGTTCTGTAAATGGAAGCGAAGCCATAAATGGGTCAGAAGAGTTAAGTGAGAAGAAGAAAAAGAAAAAGAAACAGAAGACAGAGGAAGAAGAAGTTAAGAATAATGGGGTTGAAGTGGATGAGGTTAGGAAAACTGAAGATAATGTTGTGGTTTCTGGGAAAGATATTAGTGATTCAAAATACAAAGCGTTGAATTCCTTTTCAGAATCAAAGCTTCCTGAAGAATTGCTAGAGTGTTGTAAGAATTTCAGTAAACCTTCGCCAATCCAATCTAATTCTTGGCCTTTTCTTCTACATGGTCGTGATTTCATTGGGATTGCTAAAACTGGATCAGGTAAATTTGGTCTCATGTTCTAAATTACTGCGTGTTTGGATCGTAAATTAGAGGGTTGTGATTTTGGGGGTTTTCATTTTGATTTGATCAGGGAAAACACTGGCGTTTGGTTTACCTGCCATGATGCACATTTTGAACAAGAGGAAGAACAAAACAACCAAGAAAGTGACCCCACTTTGCCTTGTACTTTCACCAACAAGGGAACTTGCTCAACAAGTGTGTATTCCATTTCAATTACATATGCACTCTTGTTTTTAGAATGCTTGATGGTTATGCAGTTATGCTCTTGATCTTTGTTTTTCATATGAATTGTAACCCTCATGGCTGCTGCGTCATCAGTCTTAGCTTGAATGATACATATTTTGCTACTTACTTTTCTGTAAGTTGTTCTTGAATTGGCGGGGAAGTACACGAGGATGCTTTTGCTGAGTTGGTCTCGTTTTTGTTCACATTCTCTTTCTTAAATTTACATTGGACCTGAATCATGTGTAAAAGTACAATCTTGAAAACCAATAGATTATGGGACATTTAGATATTTAAGCTTCCTATGAGCAAAACCAGACAATTGAATTCAGGCAGGTTTAATTTCCCTTTCTACAATAGTTGTTGAAGTTCAAAAACTATTCCAAGTCAAGGGATATCTGGCTTTATATCTGATAGGAATTCTTGGAGGCGCAAGACCAGGGTAGAGCAGACTAGGGGGCCTATAGATAGCATAGACGAGAGGAAGGGAACTGGAGAGGTAAAGGGAGAGGGGATTTTTTAGGGAGCCGACAAATAGGTCACTAGAGCTGTAAGATCGAATGGGGGTTGGATTGTTTTTTCTTACCTTTGCTATGTTTCTTTTGTATCTGCTTTTGTCTTGATGGTGTTACTTGCTTTCAAATACTCATAGTTCTTTTAAAATTTCAGCTTTTCTTCCTTTCTTGTATCGAGTTCAACACTTTCCATTTCTTGGTCTTTTTTCAAACTCTGTTCACAACTTTTGGGGAAAGTTTTCTTTGTCTCCCACAACACAAGCCACTGTTTCTTCACGGAAACATCCACGCTACTCCTTGTAGTAGAGGTCATGACTGCATACATCCCACCCCCTGACCCCACCTCCATGTGGGATACACTGGGCTAGTTTGGTTTGGTTTAGTTTGCTTTTATCCTTATCTTTATTACGAGACTATCACCATTGTTCGAGTTCCAGAAGTTTATCGACTGAAACTTCTGTTCAAACTTGCATTATATGCACGGGCTCTAGGATAAGAGTACATTTCCTTCTTACTGCATTATATTCCCCTGAATTATTGTTCTGTTTCCCCAATGGTCTTTTGTTTTGTTTGTAAGGTCCCAATCATGAGAACACATGCCTTTCTAAACCCATGTGCCATTGACTATCAGGAGTCTTGATCTGTAAAGGGTTTTATTTGTTTATGAGATTTATAGGTTCCAATTAGTGCAAGATTGTTCGCATGATTTGAACTTGAAAAAGAATGGCATTCTCGTCCCAGTTTTTTTTTTCTCATGACCGGCTTTGGTTAACTTGGGTTGGATTTGGCAGATTTTTGACGTGCTTGCTGAAGCTGGGAAACCAAGTGGTGTCAGATCAGTTTGTGTATATGGAGGAACTTCTAAAGGACCCCAAATATCTGCTCTAAAATCTGGTGTGGTAAGATCCCATACCCACCTTCTAATTCTTTAAATGCTCCATTGGGTAAAATCTCTTGCTCATCTTTTATTGCCCCTTTATCCCATGAAAAATTGCAACATTTGACTATTTGCCATATGTCTAAAATATACTTCAGTAATGATAAAATATGCAAATTTTGTGAGCATGTTTAAACATCGTTTCTTGTAATGGTTATAATGGACAAACACTTGGTTGTAAGTCACTGTTATTTTACGTTTCCATCTCTCAGGATATTGTTGTTGGAACTCCCGGCCGTTTGAAGGATTTAATAGAAATGGGTGTATGCCAGCTACAGGAGGTCTCTTTTGTGGTAAGCACATCTTAGTCAAATGAACCTGCCCATATACATATATGTATATATGTGTGTGTGTGTGTGTGTGTATAATAAGAAGATATTTGAACCATTGATCACTTTTAATCTCATGCCCACCCATGAATTGCCTTTTAGAATGGAATTGATCCGGTGCATCTCAGTGCACATCGTTAGTGTTGACATACAATTAGGATTGATCCAAGGGTGGAAATCTCTTCTTACGCTTCTCACCACAACTTCTCTTCTCACCGGAACCCAACCCTATATATATGGAGTGAGTTCGGGGAAAAGCCCCCAAAAAATGAAAACCTGAGGAACACGCTAATTATTGGGTGTGCCTTAGTTTTTCATTTTTTTTGTGGTTTTCCCCTGAACTTGACCCTATATATATCATGTGCTTGGGACATATTTTTCATTTTAGAAGAAAATAATAGTAAGGGTATAAATTTCTTGGGCAAAAACAATTTCTGAATACATATTCTTCTAACAGGTTCTCGATGAAGCAGATCGAATGCTTGATATGGGATTTGAACCAGAAGTGCGTTCTATTCTTAGCCAAACAAGTACTGGTAATGTTCAAGCATTTTTATGCTGAAATTAGAATCTTTGCGAACTTCCTCTTTTGACAAATTCCTGTAGCTTTACGGAAGTTACTATATCAATATCAATTTTGCGTCTGAGTACTTGGTTTGACTTAGAAGTCAAAGTGTAGCTCTTGTTGCTTCTTGTTCATGCTAACTTGTTAATATCTGCAGTTCGTCAAGTTGTAATGTTTAGTGCAACATGGCCTTTACCCGTGCATCAACTCGCTCAGGAATTTATGGATCCAAATCCCGTTAAGGTTTAGATCTCCTGGTTCACTAAATTTTATTAGTTTGGCAATAAAAAGAAAGCCTTTGCAGCTACTTGTGCTTCCGTAGGCTGCATTTTCTGGTTGCATTAATTTATTTCTTTTTCTTTTGCCAGGTTGTTGTAGGATCAGAGGATTTAGCTGCCAATCATGATGTCATGCAGATCGTGGAGGTATAGTGATCTGCTATTTTTTACAGTTTCCATTTTACGTACTTTTTTCTGGATCTTGATTAGATTCTGCTTCCAAGTTTTAGAAATTCAAACCTAATATTTTTTAAATGCAAGATGTTTTTAATTTTTCTTTTAGCTCAAAAAGCTGTTTCTTTCTCCATTATCGTAACATTTTCATCGTTCTTGAGACTGAAAATCAATCCATGAGATTAATTAAATCAAAAAATGGATTCTAGTATGAGAGAATATGAACAAGACAAATATAAATATATGCTTATGTATATATATACCTGATTTATGTTGCTTTTGAATGTAGGTCTTGGAGGATCGAGCACGTGATGAACGTTTAGTTACGTTGCTAGAGAAATACCACAAGTCAAGAAGGTTTCTTTTTCTTACTTTGGCCTTTATTTCTGTCCTTTTTTCCTCTTTTTGTGTGTTTTCATTTTGCTTTTACATGAAAAATTCGAACTTTATCTGGATTTTTATCTTTCTATAACGGTAAGGGGTCTGTGTCTTGAATCTTTCAGGAACAGAGTCTTGGTCTTTGTTTTGTACAAGAAGGAAGCATCTCGAGTTGAGAGTATGTTGCAAAGAAGGTGCCTTTCTTAACACCCCCTGCATATATATATATATATATGTGTGTGTGTGTGTGTATATATATATTCTTTAACATTTTACTCATTGTAATGGAATGGAATTAAGAGTGAATGAGATACATGCATTATTTTGTTCTTTTGTGTGTTTAATACGCTATCGGGACAGGACGACAAAAACTTGTTCCACGTTTGGCAGGACATTGGACTGGGACAAAATAGGATTTTAGTGGGACAAAAATGCCTTTTTTTCTGTCCCTCCAAAATGGGTGGAAAAAATACCAGGAGATTTGACAAGATCATTAAATTATTAAACTACCCATGTAAAATTAAGACCCTAAAACCTAAAACCTTCAACAATTGTTTCACCTGCCTACCTCATCCTTGTCTGTCCGTATTGTCCATGTACCAAACACACCCACTTATGAACGTGGATATCTTGGGTCTTAATACCGATCTTGCATGTTTTTTGTTTGATAGGGGTTGGAAGGTTGTTTCCATAAGCGGTGACAAACAACAAAAGGCCCGTACTGAGGCACTTGCATTATTTAAGGATGGTAGCTCTCCGCTGTTGGTAAGTGAATTATTTTTTGGTACTTCTTTTCTTTGTACCTGCTTCTGTTTGTATGTTTGTCTGTCTGTTTTGAGTGTTGTTGCTTACTTCCAACTCTTTTCCATTTTTTAAGCACCATATTTCTTTTTTTCTAGTTCTTATGTTCTTTCTCTGCATTTTTTCTTTTTGAGCAAGTTTTGCCTTTTCTTGTTGAACACTTTGCACTAGCCTTTGGGTCTTCATGGAAACAGGCGCTCTACTATTTTGAGGTAGAGGTCAAGTTTGCATGCATTCCACTCCCGACCCCTGAAACCCCACCTCCCGGTGGAGACTTATGAGTCGGTTTGTTGGCTGATTTTAGTACCTGGTTGGTGCCTTTTTCTTTTCCTGCAGATAGCAACCGATGTGGCTGCTCGAGGGCTGGATATACCAGATGTTGAAGTTGTAATAAATTACAGCTTCCCATTGACGACTGAGGATTATGTTCACAGAATTGGAAGAACGGGACGTGCTGGTAAGAAGGGTGTCGCACATACCTTCTTCATGAAGGAGAACAAGGTAATTTCTGAACGTATATGACTTAAAAACATTCTTGAACCACCACCACCACCATGCCACCACCAATGGACGGTGGAGGTCTATGGTGGTGCATTTGAAGATTCTGTATGGCATGATTTAAGAAAATGCACTTGCAGGGACTTGCTGGAGAGCTGATAAATGTACTTAGAGAAGCAGGACAGAATGTACCTGCTAACCTTTTGAACTTCGGTACTCACGTTAAGAAAAAGGTTTGTCTTTCGTTCTTTCCTTCTTTCGTTACCTAGAATCATCTTTATCGATAAAGTCAAGTCGAATGTGTTCTTCGTTGTGGGTGGATGCAGGAATCGAAGCTGTATGGAGCCCATTTCAAAGAGATATCTGCAGATGCACCTAAAGCCACCAAGATTAAATTCGATTCTGATGATGAAGATTAAATCAAGATTACATTTTTCCCATTTTAGTCGATGTAATGCTTGGATGATTTATAAGAAACTACACATCAATTACTATGGCAATTGGCTTCCTATTTATATCATCTTTTTATGCAATTTTTTTGTATCTTTATTTATAAAATGTGCACATAAATGTTTGTGATCAAGAAAAATTGTTTGAAATCGATTATTAAGCTCTATATTATAAAGATGTGTAGATTAATCTTTCTGTATAAATTCTTTAATGTTTTTTGTTTAAAAGAGTTTTTCAAAGATGAAATGAGCATGCTTTTTAATTAAGGACATTACACAAAGCTTTCCTCTAGAAGCTTAGTGTTAAGTTACTACTAAATAGTTATAGTTGATTGAATAAGTTGTGAGTTCGTTAAACTGTTAACAAACAAGCTCTAAACAAAATAAGTGGAACATAAACAAGGAAGATGAAACAAGATTGATAAATTACTAAACTAATTGCATCACAATTAAAACTCGAAAATATTATGTAATTCTTTCATCCACCTACCTCACTTTCTTTCGTTCGATCTTATCCAGTCATGTCTGCATACCAAGTGCACCCTTGACGCCATATATTGAAAGTTGTAAGTTGAATGTTAACAAATACATCGCTCTAGTTAAAGACCTTCCAGCCTAGTGGTAAAGGCTTGGGCATGACATAGTCATGAACCCGAGTTCGAACCCTGGGAGGGGAGTATTGGCGACATTTAAGTTGAGCTATGTTTAGCCTCCAAATTTGCCGGGGATTAGTCGGGCTTTGGCCCGAACACCCTTACAAAAAAAAAAAAAAATACATCGCTCTAATGAATTAGGACCAATTTACCTGGAAATGCTTAACGCTTGTCACTTACCTTAAATGTTAACAAATACATCATGCTAACGAATTAGGACCAATATACCAAACACTTGTCAGTAATTGCTTTGACCTTGCCGAATGAGCATGATAAGAATCGAAAATCTTACCCAGTAAAAGGCATAGGACCAAGAATCTATCTTATCCAATAAGTGAGAGAGAAAACTCTTACCGGTTAACACTTACCGGATAGAAGACACTTACTAATAAAAATTGATGGCCAGACAAGTGAGGATGGTGACTCTTAACGCACATCATTTGATAAACAAACCCTTAGTTTTATTAAAATAATGCCATACATAACATATCCTGCAAAAAGCAACTTCACAAAGTGCACAACTAAACCACAAACTTGATCAGGCTATTTCCCATATTCAAAACAACAAAAAAATCACATAACAAGATCTCTTAAATAGATGCCTTTTATCTCCTTGCTTTCATTCATCAGATTTACTTTGATCTGGAGGAGGAGGAAACACTTGTAAAACTAACTCTACCAATTCTTCTGCACTTTCTCCTAATCTCGAATCAAGATCCTCTATCAACGGGTCAATTTCCACCGCGGAAGACGGTCTAACGTTGACGATACTGACAATCTCAGATTTCGTAAGCTTGTATGGTTTACATTTCGTCACAAACTCCGCAATGCTCTCTCTTGTTTGACTGCATGCAGCACTCTGCTCCAAGAAATCGTAAACTTTGAATTCTGAAGGAGCTAAAGGAGCAAGCACCCGTGTCGGGTCTTTTGCAGCCCCTCTAGAACGTAGAAAATCGAGCACTTCAAAATTTGTAAGTAGGCCGCCATTCTCTTTAAGTATCTTCATCGATGAAAATCAGTAACCTGAGTTTAATGCATCAGATAATTATAAGCAGCCTTGGTTTAGTTCGCGAAATTAAAAGTAAGCTCTTCAAATAACATTACATATCGACTCTCTCTACAAAATTACAATTAGAATCCCCATTCCCCAAGAGGCTAAGACTGATGGGCTGAAAAATGCAAATTTGACTGTGGCTCGTATAGGCTTATTGAGCTCCACTCATTAATGCAAATTTGACTGTGGCTCATATAGACTATCTCTATCATGGTCCGCTCAGCTTGGCTCAGTTCGAGCACAAAGTTATTCAATTAAACACGTAATTCATTTCTTACCCACCCACTCATTCACAAAAGAAGTTTCATTCAAACACGACTTCAATTCATCTTTTACCAAAAGGTCATTGGTCCAGAGATGCCCGAGTTACAGGTAGAGCCCGGTCTCCAAGGAGCGCAAGAGTTCAAAACTCACCAAACATGTATTGCGATGCATAAATATTATATACTTTAAAAAAACTTTTGGGTCATATGGAAAGCCTATAACTTTAGCATATCATAAATTTTATGAACTGGATTGCTAGTCTATGGGAGAGAATTTTGGTCCCAGAGTTGCGTTAAATGTAAATACCAGAGAAATTCAAAGGAACTTACAATTGAGGATAGAAGAACAAGCTAAGCAACTGAAGAAGACTTTGATCAGCAACAGAAAGCTACCAAGTCCCAGAATTTGGAATCACATCCAAGATAAGCTAGGTTTCCATCAAGAAAGCTCAAACCTGTTTAATCGAACATCCATTCGAGTTAAGAGTTGCTGCAAATGCACCATTTCCATTTAAAATCAAGTGAAGCGCTTTTAAGAATAAACTCCAGAAATCCTAAATGGTTCCGGATTTGCGTCCTGGGATTCTTATAAAACTTGCTAAATCATGGCCACAATTGATTCTAACAAAGATTATTGGATTGCAACTTTCGTATGCTTCTTTATGATGAAAAGTATCAATCTTTTCTTAAAGGCAGGGGGTTGGGGTTTCAATTAACATTCATCTTCTCACACTACCTGTTCAAGAACCCTAGCAGACGATTGTTCAAGAACTCAAAACCAAAGAAATAATAAGCGGTGCGAGAGAAACTTAAAAAGCAATTCACATCAAAGGCAAAGATGTACTTGTTCATAGAGACCATGGAACCTAAGCAACGACAAGCAGGATTCTTACAGGAGATACAAGAAGATTTAGGATCGAGGGAGCCTTTTCGATGGTGTCGTGGTGGAACTGAGACGCTGTGGTCCAACTAATGCTTCACTCTAACAGCAAAATAGTTGATCAATTATCAGGGCCGGTCCTGAGATTTTTGGTGCCCACGGAGGAAAGTCCAAATGATGGCCAATTAAAAACATCCAAGTGCGGTAATTTACAGATGTCTAGCTTTTTCCTTCATAGACCGAGAGACACATTAGTGTTTTTTGTTCATAAGTGTGATCTTATAGTTGAGTGTTTGCTTTAAAATAATATGTTAAAGGTTTATTTAATCAAGTTGTTATAGCCTTTGCGTTTGAACACCAACTCATCTACTTGTCCAAAACCAAAATAAGGAGCATCATAACACTAACTCATCTACTTGTCCCATTTACTACATCCCACGTCTTCTATATAAAGCAAATACAACACTCGTACCTTCTCAATCCAACTCCAAACACTTAATTGGTTGGTTCTTCTTCAATTATTTACACTCTACAACATCAATGGCTCATTCCTACTTCACTAATTTTGTCCTCCTAATTTTAGTCACTTAAGGTATTTGCCTATGAAATTAGCTATTGCATGACTCCGTTAGTCCATCATGTGTTTCATATAATCATATTTAGGGTCTTGACTAATGACAATCATGAGTTTCATATGTAAAATTGCAAAGTTAAGAGAGAACAGTCAAGTGAATTAGCTATTGCACATTCAAGTGAAGGCAAATCATCACTTAACTACTGCACATTTATAGGTTTGTTCAACTATATTATGGCTGCTGAAATTGTGTAAATATACATCAAAATCTAATGGGATTAGAACAAAAAGCGGTGGATGATAACTTGAATATTAATCATAGAATGAAGAACTAAAACTCCAGAAATAGGCTTGATTGATTCGATGAACAACTAGATCAATTAATAACAATAGTATTCATTTAACTTTAAACAAACATAAAAAGTATAGAACTTATGCCATGAACAACAAAACTTCAGTTGAAACCCATGAACATAAAAACTTACTTGTGCAGTTGAAGAGTCAATCTAAGAGAAATCAACAATGCAAGCTTCTAACCACAAGGGTGGTGCCTGATTGGTTTGAGCTTGGCTCCAAAGGTCAAAAGTACCAGGAGGTCCCAGGTTCAAATCCAAGGAGGAATAAAAATCCCAGGTTCAAATGCGGTGACTCCGGGCTATCTGCAAAGCAGGTGGTCTCCCTGGGATTAGTCGGCTCGCATATCCAGGTTAATAAAAAAAATGCAAGCTTCTGATAATTTCTACAGCAAATTACTTTCCTCTACCTCTTTTCCCATACCTAGGTTGGGATTAAAGAAATAAGGAATATCAATCTTACTACCAGGGTACAAATAAGTTTGATGACATACACAACAACTTACCATGAAATGCATAATGAACCTATTGTCGACAAGAAACAAGTTTTTATGGTTTTGGCTCTTGCTACGTAATGATTAAAGTTTTAACATTTGGATAAACCTAAACTAAACAAGATAAGTTAAATGACCATAACCTAAACTAAACAATTAAACAAAATAACCCTAATCTAAACAAAAGATCAAATCTTCAAATAACAATCTAAATCATCAGATTTTGAGCGGTCGAGAGTCGAGATAGCGAGAGCGAGAGGCGAGAGGCGAGAGAGTCGACTGCCGAGGAACAAGAGGTTTATAGTCATATAGACATCTTTAGGTCAACCAGTCAACCACCCAAGTAGGGACGTTCCAATCTTTTTGGAGGCCCTGCTACATCCAAAACTTTTGATTACATTGCATAAATAAGATGATAGAGAATATATGTTAAAGAATAAAAATGGGCTAAACCTAAAACGTTTAACAATTTGAAACTAAACATAAACCAATGATTTAAACCTAAAACCAAATAAGTAATGGTTTGAACCTAAATAATTTTGGCTATAGTTTTATACAAATTGATAAAAAGATCCTAAACACATGTAAATTCGGGGGCCTGTTCAAAATATCACATTTAACATGCTAAGGGACGGCCTGCACCCAACAATTAACAAATGGTAGATTGGCAGCAAAAGGCATGGATTTCAATTAGGATTTAGGCATACATTATACATACAGACATACAGCGAATCAGTGATACAGTAACAGTACTAGAAACACAAATGACAAACCACAAAGGACCAATTTCACAGCTTTATACTTAGGTTTTGCAATCAAACAAGAATTGGAAACATAAAAAATGAAATAAGTAAAGTAAATAACCCTAACCTCACAAGTCACGAGATGCGAGAGCGAGAGGCCGAGAGCCGGTCGATAGTCGAGACTCGAGAGAGGCAGAGATCGAGACCGAGGGCCGATTGAGTCAAAGTCCTATTGCGATTTCGATTCGTGAATCATGAATCGGTTTCTGTTCGTGAGTTCGTCCGTGAGCGAGGCGAGAGTCGAGGCCGAGGGAGGACGAATTGAGTGAAGGCCAGATTGAGATCGTAGTGGACACGTTATTTTTAGGCCCCAAATCAAAATTGAACCTTTACATGTTATAATGGGCTTTAGAAAATTGATGCTATTGGGCTTTATGTTATTCTAGGGCCTCTGGGCCGTCGCCCCCCGGGTCTATGACCATGGCCGGCCGTCGCCCCCTGAGCTTATGACCAAGGCCGGCACTGATATGATAATAATCCTTGTCGAACCTACAGAGGCTCGAATTAAATGTGTATGCTAGTCATTGAAAGCAGTAAAAACACGGGTTTTGAGTTTGTTACCAACTGATGAAAATATATATAAATTTGCAAAAAAGTAACGAATCAAACAAAGAAAAGCTTCTAGCTTTCTAGCAATGGGCAACACTCTAACAACGGTTTATCTTTGTATATAGCATTAGAACCTAATCAACTTGGGGTAAATTACTAGCATTAAATTTAGGTCAAAAATATAAATTTGAGTTAGGTTTTGAGAAAAAACCTAAATGAGAGATTGAGAAAGTGTGTCTGAGATCCTAAGAAAACTGGCCGGATTCGGCAGCCGGCGGTGAGGGACGACTGGACGTTATCTAAAATAGTTAATAAAATTTTTATGTAATACAACTATTTTAATAAAATTATTTACATGGTTATCGTCTCATGATTTCTATACCAGTATTTTCCACAACAGATAATACAACTATTTTAATAAAATTTGTGTCTATAGGAATGTAAAAGAAACGATTAATAGATAAATATCTAAAATATTACATTAATAAAAAAATTTGTCTACACGTTATCTAAAATAGTCAAACATAAAATAGTCAAACGTGAATATAATTGTAAATAAAACGGACAATATATGATACAACTGATACGAGATGTTATAAAAGCACTTATTAAATATCATATTTTCTCCAATTCATAATAAGATAAACGTGACCAAAACAAATAACATAACTGTTGGGTTAATATTTTGTTATATTAAAGTAGACAGACTGAAATTGTAAATACTTAAGGGTATAAATAGATTTATTCAATTTTAATAGATAGTACTTACATTTTTTCAAGAACAATACTGTAAAATTCCTCTCCTCAAGATACAAGCCGATTTCCTTGAATCTTGAATTGCTATCTTAATTCATTGTTCTATTCGTTCAAAACTGGAATTAACAATTGGTATCAGAGCAGGTCACGAGTTTGAATCCCATGAGCTGCATAATAATGCCAAATGCATGTTGTGTAGCCATTGTCTTCTAACAAAGATCTTGTTAGTGCTGACAGATGTTGGAGGAATTGTTGGGTCTTCGCCTAAATCGAAACATGACGCTGACTACCATGCCATAAGAAAATAAGTTACGTATTATCCGTTATCAATTGCTTTTGACGTAATGATAAGTATTTGAATCATGACAATAAATGAAACCACATTGAATAAGGAAATAATTATATAAAGATGTTGAAAAGAAGGAAATGACAACCCATATCATATTCGGGTCGGGTCAAAAACCCAGATTGGAAAAATCCCCAAATTATCAGCTTTATCTCCAATTCCATATGTTCGTTTCTTTGGGCAAAAGAAAACACCGACGATACAGCAGAAAGGGTTTATATTTAAATCTCCTGCCGGTGGTCTGTTTTGCTAATTGACGTCGGAGTCAGTAGGAGATGGCGGCTTTACAGTACCTAGATTCTCTTCGCAGTACTCATCCGGAGCTGTCCGATTGGTACAATACTCTTGCCGATCTGTACCAAAGGAAGCTATGGCATCAACTCACTCTGAAGCTCGAACAGTTCGTTGCTCTTACCGTTTTCCAGGTCTATTTCTCTTTGTGATCATATCTTTATTCATGCAATTTGGTTTAATTGTGGAATGGCACTTGTTGTTTCTTGTATTTAGAAGTCTAGGGTTTCGCTTTGATTTGGTTGTTATGGATGTTTGAAAATCTTGTCGCTTTTTTACTGAAATAAAGGGGCTGGAGACGGAAGTTATGCGTTTGGTTGGTAACGATGAAGTAGGATTTTCACGTTGAAATTATTATGAATTCTGTAAGTTTAGAGAAATAAGCTGATAACTACATCAATGCCTTCAAAAATATATACTAATAGAAGAGCCTTCGTGTCATTTTGAGAAGTCCATGTTTTTAATCTGAAGAGTACAAGTTTGACTGAAAAGAAATCAAAGTATCTTTTCTATTCGGTATCAAGGGCATAATAAAAATTTAAGATAATGAAGTCTTATGGCAAAAATGGAAGTATTTTTTTAGAGTTGAAGGAACAATATCTTTTTCCCATGCGATAACTAAGGAAAAGAAGTGATTGGATGCCTTGTGGCGTAATCTACCTAAAAAAAGGCTAACCTTGCCTGTTTATAATTTATTTGATTGAGAATAGCTAAGTAAAAATGACCCATCAGGAACCAGTTGATGCATGGACGATTTGACATAAAAGAAACCATCTATTTATGAAAATGCTGAAGAAATTGAACACAAGTAGTAGTATTGCTTTCGAGGAGTTCAATATTTTTACTGTTTTAGATACTGCAGAGAGTTATGTTAATTTATTAATTATGGTCTCAGTTGTAGTTCTATTCATTGTATATTACGTTTAACCCTTCAACGAGCTCCTGTGGAATAGTCAGAGACTTTGGCTATTCATGGTCAATGACTTGAGCTGGGTAGTGCTTGCTTAATCTCGATTGCAGTTTAGAGGGAGTTAACTTGAACTGAGACACAACTTTACGTTCCATAAGATATAGAAGTCAATTACTGGAACGCCATCCTCTAAGACAAATACGAACAAACAAATGCTTACATGTGTTTTTCATAGTGATTTCTCTCATAAGCTAGAGCTTGGCATCCATGGCCAATGATTGCAGTTTTTCCAGTTAGGAGAGAATGAATTCTTTTTGTTCTTGATTGGGCAGCTGTTATGATATTTAACAGTAAATAATTAAATATATTTTTTCTCTATATCTGCATATTTAATTCCTTCCATAATCTTCATTTCAGGCTGGTGATGCTCTCATACAACTATATCATAATTTCATAACCGACTTTGAGACTAAGATCAACCTTCTCAAGCTGGCACACTTTGCTGTGATAGTCTCTCGGCAATATTCAGAGAAAGAAGCTGCCATCAGTTATCTTGATGGGGTGATTGAGAAGCTCCAGGCTACGAAAGAAACACGTATAGAGGAGCCAGTTCTTTATATTAAGATGCAGATAGCCATCTTTAATCTTGAGAAAGGAGATCAAAAGGAGTGCAAGAATCTTCTAGAAGATGGGAAGAGTACACTTGATAGCATGACTGACATTGATCCGTCGGTATATTCCAACTATTATTGGGTATCATCTCAGTACCACAAATCCCGCCAAGAGTTTGCTGAGTTCTACAAGAGTGCTCTTCTTTATTTGGCATACACCTCAGTGGAGTCTCTATCAGATTCATTCAAGCTGGTATGCAGTTACCTGGACTCCTGTTACAACTTTTTACTTCTAAGTTCCTTATGATTTTTTCTGTTAGGATTTTATGTATATCTTTCTACAAGAAAATCTGGACTTAAATAGGTGATTGGAATCAAGTATTTTGAACATAAGTTATTGCCTGACATGGTCTTGTTAAAGATGGTCCAAAACATTTGGTGTTAAAGATGGTCCAAAACATTTGCTCGAAAGATGAGATGACTTTCCAATAGACTTGCAATAGACGGGGAAGGTCTGATGTAATTTTTTTTAATATCATATCCAAGACAACAAGAAAGAAAGGATAGGAATCAGGACGGAGTGGTTTTGGGAATAGCAAGGTTGGTGGTTAGTATACTGTAAGAGGAAATTCAGCTAGTTTTATTTTTCTTCGGAGATTTTGGTTACGGAATCAGGTATAAAAGGATGAAACTGCATTAGTGATGGATGCATGCATCCTTTTTATATATAGAGACAATCATGCATACATATATGTAAGTGTTAAGAGAATGAAGGGATATTTAGATGGTGGTAGTATCTTTTCAGTAATGTTAAGGTTCACTTTTTATCTGTCCATGCTTTGTGAAGTCTTGTTCTTCGTTTGGTAGTTCACTATTTTATGTTTTGCATTTTAGGATCTTGCATTTGATCTATCCCTGTCTGCATTATTGGGAGAGAATGTCTACAACTTCGGGGAGCTACTTGCCCATCCAATTGTGAGTATATTTTAATTTTCTGACATGACGATGTTTCCTTGTTCTGTACTCAAATGGGGACAATATTTACTTGCAAGTTTGCATGATCTTTATTTGACTTATATGTTAAAGTGTATGCATTGCAGAAAAGTTAAAATCAGGTTTTGTTGTGGTTAATGATGCTCTGAAAGACAACTGGTATCTTCCTGTTGTGATTAAGATGTGCACTCCCATTGCAGTTTCTTGACCTTTATGATAGTCAAATCCTTTTGGGCAAAACAATGTATTTCATCCTAATTGACCTGAATAGGATAATAAGAGACATTTACTGTATAATGATTGCTCAACACAATTGGATATAAATGGTTACATAAAGAGCAGCCAAGTTGGCAGAGAGAAAGGAGATTGTTATCGGGCTTTGTCGAGTGACGTAGGAAATTCACATCAAAGACATGATACTGGCTGTGGTGAATATCAGTTCAGTTGTAGATTATGTAGTGGACAGTTTTTGGCATGCTATAATTATCCACAAGGGAAAGGATCGGTGTGAGGAGGGTAAAGGTAAGAAGTGTAAGAAGGGATTTGGACCCCTTGATCACCTTTAATCTCAAACCCACCCATGAATCGCGCTTGATACGGGGATTGATCTGGTGCATCTCATCTCAGTGCATCTCATTCTAATGTGCATTCAAGGGTGAGATCTCTTACGCTTCTCACCTTAACTCTCCTGACCGGAACCCAACCCTTATCCATAAATGGTTTAAGTTTGTATGGATCTGCATGCCAATATATGATTTGACTCAAATTTTACTCGGTTCAGCATCCATTATCCCAACCAGGTATAGTTTGAAAATGTTTTGTTGTCTGTGAAATGTAAGGTGCCATCTTTGAACTTTTGCAGATAAAGAGTCTGCTAGGGACGAAGGTTGAATGGCTCTACTACATTCTCGAAGCATTTAACTCTGGAGATCTAATTCGCTATCAAGAACTATGTCGTGTTCATGGAGCTTCTCTTAGTGCTCAGCCTGCTTTGGTGGATAACGAGAAGAAGCTTTTGGAGAAGATTAACATTCTCTGCTTAATGGAAATTATCTTCAGGTTCTTTTAGCAAAATCCTAATGCCTTCCGATTTCAAATATTTTAAAAGCCAAAGAGTTATTGAATTTGATTTTTATCCATTTGCTTGCAGTCGACCATCAGAAGAACGAACTATTCCATTGAGCATCATCGCAGAACGAACAAACCTTACCGTTGAAGATGTGGAACATCTTCTCATGAAGAGTCTATCGGTAAGTGCATTTGCCCTTAATTGACGACTTATTGATTGTATTTGAACATCAATGGCAGCCATATAATCGCACAATCTTCTCAGATCAGGGGTGATTTACAGAAGTGATGTATCTCCTTACTATATATTTACTTTTTCTTTAACATTACAAAGATGAAATTCTTGAGCAATAATTATACCATTCCCCTGACCCACAGGACATGTTCTTGTAATGCTTGTTCTCACTGTTATTTACCTCTTCTTCCCCGACTTACTGACCCATTGATTAGAGGCACTGTTCTGGTACACATGTGATAGTGAGTTAATACTTGCTCTTCCCTTTGTCTCATCTTGAAGGTCAAGTAAAGTAGCAAATAATCTCAAATGCTTGGCTGACAACTTTCTATGTAGGATTGTTTGTACATGTGGTCACGATGTATTTCATTTTAACTTTACAAACCATGTAGAGGAGTTGCAACAACAAACTTGGTCTGCAGTCTCCTAGGAATTGCTGCCTTGAAAAAGTTCTCTGGCTGTTACCATATTGTTTGTGATACTTATATGTCACAAGTAAACAACCAAGATTTGGTACAAAAACAGACTAGGTATCTTAGTTCTAGGGGATTATAATATTTCTAAGATGAACTGTAGGGCTATATTGTTCAGTGTTCTTTTTCAATTCAATCTTTTCTGAAGTTTTCAATTAAACCAAGCCTTACTTTCATCATCACTTGGTTGGTCGTTGTAATTTGGTTGAGAAGAGCGGTGTTAAACCGTGACATAATTCATTATAATGAATTAATGCTTCTTATAAAGGGTTCATCTTTTTAGGGCTCATGTTGCATGCAGTTTGATATCAGTTGACCTTTAAGTCATATTTGTAATCAACTAATCGCATAATCAGAGTTGCTTGATGTTAATAAGCCATTTTTTTTTCATTTCTTCATTAATTTTGGGGACCTGATAACTTAAAAGAGTGGGTTTTCTTGAACTTTTTGCCTATTTTCAGGTACCCATTTTTAACACGTCGAATTCATACAATTGTGATACACTTTTGGCATACAATTTAGTATTTGTTCAATTCCAGAATGTTGATGAAATGGGGTGTTATTGCAGGTTCATCTTATTGAGGGTATAATTGATCAAGTTGATGGAACAGTTTATGTTTCATGGGTGCAACCGAGAGTTCTGGGAATTTCTCAAATCAAGTCATTGCGTGATCGGTTGGATGGTTGGGTGGGAAAAGTACACACCGCGTTGATATCTGTGGAAGCAGAAACGCCGGATTTAGTTGCATCGTAAGTCTTTGTTTGTTTCCATCCCTGTAACAGAATACTTTCGAAAGCCCAAAGAAAAGAGCTCATAAGAGACCAGCAAAAGGAATTAAGAGACTAATGGCAGTTGATTTGGGCCGACTTAGTGTAAGCGTTTTTTCTTTGATATTCCGCCATCGGGAAGGAGGCTCTTGTGTACCTTACATTTTAGAATTTTTGATTTATGGTTGGAGAGTTGCATATAAACAACTGTTGTCCTTTCAGAGAATGATATTTTCACTTATTACTAGTGTTACTTTTATGATTGCATTTATGACAAATTTAGCTTCCATTTTGCTTTGTTTGGGTTTGTAATTGTGTTGATTTTAGATATGGCATCTCTCATTTGATCAAGGGCTTGATAGATGGACAAATGACCAAGGGCTGTTTACTTTTTTATCTTTGTATCGAATATCGATTAAGGTCTCTTCTACCTTAATCTAATAAATTTGTCTTGACACGAAACCAAATTGTTTCTGGACAATTCTAGTAATAGGGTCTGTTTGTTAGCAGCTTAGTGGGATTCAGCTTATTTGGTCGTTATACATGACTGTTTGGTTGTGGCTTAATGATATAGAAAGTGACTTATTCAAGAAGCTTTATACAGAAAGTCAAGTTTTTTCCACACCTACCCCTCCCAATTAAACACGCTTTTCCATGTATGAAAAACCATCTGGAACAAAGACTTTCTAAATCTATATACAAAGATTAATCCATATAAATACCTTTACTATATAGAACTTAATGAAAAACTAACTAAGCAACCCCTTGATCTATTTGAGGTGGTTTAATTAAGACGAGTGATCAGTTATGGCTTATTTCATATAGACATTTTGGCTTAATGGCTTAACGAATTAAGCCATAACGAAACACTCATGTATGATCAACTTAATAAGCCATCCAAACCTTTAAGCTAATTAAGCTCCAAGTAAACAACCGCTAAGAGATTGCTTCAAATGGCCTATTAAGAACCAAACAAACAACGTTTGGTCATTTAGATATGAAAGAAAAAATGGCTTTCATACTTATAAGTCGGATATGAGAGCATTTAAATTTGGATCTGTACATCAAATGCATTACCTCTATATGAATGTATGATATAAACATATATCACAGAATTTGTTGCAAAATGCATAATAAAAAGAAAAGGAAAACATTGCTTTTATGGTGTACAAATACTGCTACAAAGAACCATCATCACTCGACATAAATAAAGATATACAAAGAACTCTTGCTAATATAACTCAACTAAGCAAGTCTTGGGTGATTCGTTCTAATGCAACATTCATTCATAAGATGGGGTCAGACATTCATCAACCATGTCAACAAGATTAGGGTTTTCGAGAGCAGCAGCAACCCGTTCCTTATCGTTCAATTGTTTGTTCACTGCATATACCAAAAAGAACACAAAACAGAAATACAGCTGATGAGTGACAAGAAAGTGAAATCAAAACCAATATCCCATCTTCTAACTGCAACACTTGAAGGTTATTTTCACACTAAAAAGACAGTTTTTTGCATGTTGTGTCAAAAACACGCGTGGGGTGAACTTATAAAACCCGATTCATATTTTCGAGTAAGATAGGAATGATTCAAAACCCTGTATCCATGCGTTAAATTAAAAAAGGAATACAAGAGGATTTAAGCATATACCTTTTTAGCTCATCTGAGATGACAGGAATTATAATCTTTATAGAAGATTTCAACAGAGAGATGAACTTATAAGAATTCTCATAACAAGAAATTATAATCCTTATAGAAGACTTCAATAGAAATTTGGGTTTTATAAGTTATTTGAGCAGATGGTTTAGGACTACCAATCCTGAGATCTTTGCACTTGGTTGCTGCAAAAAGAAAATTTTACTCATCTTTTTCTCAAGACTTCTGGCCCAACTAGTCATGGGGTTCATACAAAAACGTGCCCTCCACGCGAACTGGAAATTTCTTAGGTTTTTTTAGTCAATGGGCATGATCTCAAGGTAACGGATGTCAGTTAAACGAGTTTTAAACCTGAGACCTCAAGCCACATTGAATCCATGAGCCGAGTGACAAGTTAATGTTCACAAGCTCTTGTAATTAGTGAAGGTAGGACATTGTTGGAGGTTTTGCATTTGCACATTCCTCTATAGAGGCTTCTCCACTTAAAGGGGGGATCTTTCAACATTTAGTAGATATCTCAAAAGAGTGGAACAAAAATTCAGTGGCAGTGCTGGATACTCTTATGAATCTGTCTGTCTCTAATCTTGTTATATTCTTGCTAACTACAGCCTTATAGCATTAGTATTGTTGTTTGAAGATAAATACCATCTGGGGTGAGCACATTCTATATCAGCCATTATATATTATAACAGCATATGCTACAACCTCTTCCTATACACATTTCAAAGGCAGAACCATGATGGGGAAAAGAGAGGGAGAGAGAGAGAGAGAGAGACCTGCATCTTCAGTTGCATGAGTCCCAGGAGCCACTTTGATGTCAACCTATAAGAACCGATAAAATTTTAGTTTGTAAACATTAACAGCATAAGAATAGACAAAGATTGAGAAGCTCAAAAACATGTTATCATATGATGAAATCTGCAATTCTGCATGCAATATGAACAACAATGACACCTTAAATAGATGAAATGGGTAAATTAGGAGCTAATGACAGGTGTAGGCAAGGTGCAACCTATGTACTTTTATTAAGAAAAAAGGTAGATTCAAAACCACCAGATTTTGGGACATTTGAAAACCATTTTTTCAGGTAGAAGCAGAGTGAAACACTTGTCCAGCTGGACCTACATAGAACTAACGGCAACGGCAACAAACATGACATTGGCAGGCTAAATGGTATGAAAATGAGCTGGATGGTGTTAACTGCAACTTCAGTTTATCTACTAACTGATAAAAATGACCAAGGGCACAATGTTGCCAAACGTCATAGGGTCTGATTCAATATGGTTTACACATTTTATCACATGTGATTTTGTACATAATTTGGCCATTTTCTTAAATATGTACCATTCTCATATGAACCTGCCTCTCTCTCTCTCTCTCTCTCTCTCTCTATATATATATATATATATATATCATACTTTATGAAATTAACACCTTCCAACAAATACACCTTTAAAGGCATCAATTCCAATCACTTTCCTCTATCTAAATTAAAAACACGTTCCTATATATTCTCTGTAATACATAGTGGTGCCATGCCTAATGAAGGTAGTAGTGGATTTATGATCTTTATGCCTAATACAGAAAAGCTATCTCAGTTCTTTTGTTTTCAATAGCATATAGGCTAGACAGATAATGCAGGGGCAATAAGATGTAATGTGAAAGTTACTTCGATGAGAGGAAGTACAGAATAAAATGAAAGCTCGAGTTTATCCTCAGAAAGATAGCTCTGTCTAAAAGAAAAACCAAGCCCATAACACGTGACCTCGGTTAGCGGCATCCTCATTTATTAACTACTGATATTTGTCATTTTCTGGTTTCTGTTTCTATATACTTCCTAGGAAGACTTGCCTAATATCAGCATTCTACTGCATAATATATACTGCATCCCCCCTCTTTTAGCTAGAAGGCTGTTCCTTCCACCCCTTTGTGAAGAAGGCAAAGTTGTTAAAGGCTCAAGGCGCAAAGGGGTCCTGGGCCCTAGGTGCGAGGTGCAAGGTCTTATCACACACACACACAGAGTTACATACAACTCAAATATGCAGCAAGTATAAGTCCAATGCAGCAACCAATAATACTTTGACAGAGGCAGAAGGAGGAAGGGTTTAGAGGATAAGCCGTGAAGGAAAAGTTTTTTATGGTCTGGGTATTTCTAGAGGAGGCTTGAAGTTCTAAGGACGGGGTATTTTATATTAGGGTTTGACTTACGTCATCTATTTAACAACTCCTTTTTTAAGAAGTCCGGGAGATTAGAACTGAGAAGATGAGAAAACTTATTTAATATTAGGGTTTGACTAGGTATTTAGTAACTCTTTATGAGGCACGCCTAGGCCCATAAGGCGCCTCAGCCAAGGAGCAATGCCTTAGAGCCTCGTGAATACGCCTAGCTCGACTTTAAAAAAGCTCAAGACCTTCTAACCTTTTATTTTTTAACATAACTAGTATTTAATAAAACTAATCTTGTCAGTCCTAGCTATCTGATAATAAAACCCCTCTCCCACAACCCCCAAGGCCCCAATTTCTTTCCAATCCATTGCTGAAAGATTAAGCAGTCAAAATAAACCTAAAAATTTGAGACTTTTTAAACAAATGAAATCCAATTATCAAACCCGAAGCTTTTAGCCATACGTTCTATACTACCTACATAATGATGCGATAGCACATAAAGTAACTGCGGTTCCAAAATTTTCCAAAACAGAAAATTGGTACCAAATGAGAAATGGTAGCTAGAGGGAATCAAGTTTGTCAACTTGCAAAGTTCTCAAACTAGAATTGGCATCACATAATCATACAAAGCATATATTGTGAAAAACTGTGACAATACCTTGAAACGAGAAGGAAGGCTGCGCATAAGTTTAACCCGCAAACAAAGACCAATAACAGTCGCCATACTGCAATGCTCAACTGTCGGAGTAAAAGTGACACTGAACGAAAGTAATTGTGTTTCCTTTCAACTTACAGAGTAAAATCGGCAAGAAACGAAATGAAAATAGAGAAAAAAGAAGTACTTACCGAACATAGCTACGCTTATCATCTACCTCAATGGCATCTTCTGTAATCACTTTCAACTCTTCTAGAGAATAAGGATGCTCAGGATCTTTGATGTCTCTAATATGGTGTAAGAACGCTAAGGAGGACATAAAGTATTGTATAATGTAACTTACAACACAACATCTTTCGGATTCCAGTAATTTACTTTAGAAAACACCTATATATTTAGTTGGCATGAGTGTAGCATCTTAATGAGCTTAATGAGACTAGCAGCTACATGATATAAAAAGTGGCTTATTAAGTAGTCTTTTAGGGAAGACTTATGCAGATAGCCAAGTTTTATATCCAAACCTGTCCTTCCCATTACAGAAAAAGGGTGCTTCCATTTATGAAAAAACCTCTCAACAAAAACCTTCACAATTTATATAGACAAATTAATTCACACAAACGGCTTTATCCATACAGGATTTAACGGAAAACCAACCAAACAGCCCCTTAGGATTGATTAAGTTCAGCATTGAAAACTACCAAAATATGCATATAACAGTTATGAGAAAGTACGCTTTCAAATTCACATGTTATGCAGGAAAACATGAAAATTGAAGGATATCAAAAATTTCTAGTTGGTCAATCAGTTCAGCTGCATATTCGTCAAAACCACCATCACCGGGTCTACTTCGAGTTGGGCGTTCCTTCTTTTCATATACAACAGGGTTTGCATTGATCAAGGCTGGCGCCATCTTTTACTACTGAAAGGGGATTATCTTCGCCGTCTGCAGTTGAATAAATCAAATTTATTGTAATCAAAAGTTACTGTAAATCAACAACATCTAAAATCTCTGCGTGTGTATAGATTGGAAAGCAATATTATTAGGGTCTTGTGAATTGGGCTATAAATTCTTCCCGAAAGATGGAAATTTAGGTTTTGGGAACAGGGTTTTTGACAGCACGAGAGAAAGAGAAAGAGAGATGATACCTGGTTCAATAATCAATGGCGGATGAGGATGACGTGATCGTAGAATTTGACGGTGGAAGAAAAGCGGTGGTCGTCTTTCTCAGAGGCAGCCACCAGAAACCAAGGCCCAATGCTCGGCCCATTCCACCTTTTCTGTATTGGCTAAAACATTTTAATCACTTTTTCTTTTTCCTATAAATATTTTTTATTTAATAAGGGTACTCGTACAATGCATTGAGACATATCTCGATTTTAAATGTATCGTTTTATTCATTATCTATGTCGATATAATACGTTTTATGTGACTTTGAGAAAACGATAATATTTTTATTTTTGAATAAAATATAAATTTGAAAATATTATAAAATTTTGAAAAAAATATAATATTAATACAAATTAACTATTTAAAAGTTCTTGTTTTGTGTAATTTCTTTAAATTCAAATTTTTTATTATAATTTAATTTAACTTAACGAAGTAATTTAATTTACGTTTAATAATATAATTTTTTATAAAGATAATCATCAAGTATTCTGTTAGAACTCAATGATTATTCTAATTATATTTAAGATTTTTTTATATTTAAAATGAGATGTTTATCATGTATTTGATTATGTTTATCTGCAGTTAGTTACACGAATTTAAATATGGATTTTTAATAAGTTGTACTTACGTAAAACTTACTTGTAATCTTAAACTTTAAGTAATATTCATCAATAAGCAGTACTTCATGTATAAAAGATAGTTTTTAAAAGTTTTTGTCAAATGTCTTATAATATAGTATAGATATACGGAAATGTATCAGATCAATCTCCGTATCAAACGCGATTTATGGATGAGTTTGAGATTAAAGGTGATCGATGGTCCAGATCCCTTCTTACGCTTATCACTTTAACTCTTCTTTCACGATCATTTGCTATCTCCGATATATTCTCCAAAATGAAGAATCAAAAGTTAAAATTTTCTAAAGAAAATTGCTTTCATCTTCGATATCTTTTTTATATTACATTATAATAATGTCGGGTTCTGGTGAAGATGAAAGTTATGGTGAGAAGTAATCTCTATTATTGGATCAATACTAAATGAATATCAACACTAATAAGGTGCACCAGAAACAATCCATGGGTTAGAAGTGAGATCTCAAAAGTGATCAAGGGTCCAAACTCTTTTTACGTTTCTCGCCTTTAACTTTTATTCTCACACGAGCTTTCGTTGATTACAATATTAATTTATCTCTGCTAAACATTTAATTTAAAAAAATTTAATTGGTAAGGAAAAATAAAAAAAAATCCTTTTCCTAAAGTGCCGTTTAAATAAGTACAACTTTATTTTTTACGTAACTCACATGTCATTTTTTAAATTATTATATTTATTTTTTTATAACTAAACATATTAAATAACAATATAAAAATAATCAATATGATTAATTGTTCTAAATAATTATATTAAACGTATAGTTCAAAATTAATTAATAATTTTCAATTATTAATTAATATTTTTTAATCATTAATTAATAATAAATGATATTTTATTGATAATTAATGGTAATAAGTAATAATTAATATTAATCAGAGTTATAATTAAAAAAGGGATAATAAGCTCACAAACCGCTACTCCAAGTATTAACTTAAAGCATATCTGATACAAGGTTCTTATTAGCAAAAAGTGTAATGATTTGTAAAAACTACCATTGTGAAGAGGTTCTTATAAGAACCTCTTGCTTTCTAGGTTTTTGAACAAAAACTTTGGTTTTTACCATAAAGTTTGTGAGAAGTGATACTTTCCTTATTTTTGATTTTGTTTTATTGACTTTCTAATAATTAATTAATATGTATTAATATAATAATTATTGATGTTTAAAGAATCAATAGGACCCACCTTAATGTATTTCTAATTTCTATCAAAAGACAAAAGGCCTCTGTAATTTGTATATACGTCTCCCATTCGCCTCTATATATATCTTCATCATCTTATTTTTATAGTATCATTAAAAAAAAACTAAATATAACAGAGTCTTAAAAACAGATTAAAACGTCCATTTTTTTCCGGATCTTTGCACCTTCATAGTAACTAAACTTTGTTTGTGTAAGGGGCCGTTTACCAAACACTTACCCGGTAAGTGCTTACCTGTAAAATTTAACACTATTATTTACTTCCAAAATGACATCGTATGCAACAATTTACCCAATAAGCGCTTACCAGGAGTCACCGGATAAGACTCTTGGTCCTTGTCTCGCTCTTAGTGAGTAATATACTTGGTCCTTACCATATTCATCTGGTGAGGTAATGTTACTTGGTAAGCGTTTACTCGGATAAGCGTTTGGTAAACGGCCCCTAAGTTATGCTTTAATAATCCTTGAACAAATGTTTGTTGCCTAAAAAAAAGCAGTGTCATAGACGTTGTTTAGCTACCTTAATCCAAATGGTCATGAACAAAACAAAAATATTTTAAGTTTAAATCCCGATTTTATTAATATTTATTTTATTAATCAATAAAATAAAACAATGAGTCATGGGGGTGATTGCGTGAACGTGTCTCTTCACTTGAAAAAGTAGCAACATTTTAATGCCGATAAATAATGCACCGACCAAAATGGTCATTTTTTTCTTTTTTTTAATTAAAATCCTTTGAATATATATATATATATATATATATATATATATATATAATGTATACATTTTTATTTTAGTTTGTTTAAAAATAAGTGTTTGTTTTTAAAAGTAAATATTTATTTTTCCATTATACCCATAATCTTAGGTGAGATTCTAAATGGCTTGAAACGTGGTGTGGCTACGAGGTCAAGCCTCAAAGATTAAGAGTCACGACGAGGTTGCAACGTTTTTCAAAGCGTGATTTATGATGACAAGTGTTTACATCATATAAATTATTATACATGTATGCATATATATATATATATATATATATATATATTCTACTCTTACTCATTGATATTAAATAATTTAAATTGAGTTATACATTAGAAACTATTAGGTTATGGTGTGCCATAGGCTTAACGTGACATGACACACACACCCTTAAGCCACTGCACGTCATGACGGTTGTTGCGACGAATTTTTTTGAACACTGATCATAAGAGGGAGAAAAAGATTGTCTCTATTAACAAGAGTAAAGTCGACATTTGTTAAATTAAAAAGTGTAATAATTGTACATTTTTAAAACTATGTGTCATATTTATTGTGAACATTTATTTTGGAACAGATGAAGTATTTTTTTTAAATGAATCCTGTTTCATTTAAATTTATAATATTATAAGTTGAAACTCTATAATTATGACTGATTGAAAACGAATATAACGGTTTCACAAGGAAAGAATGTTTCATGCTCATTGCTCAACACAGGAAGCAACGATGGTTTAAAATGAGGAAACCTCAAAAAAGAACACCCATCAATTATTATAGAGTAAATTACGGATTTAGTCTATGTGGTTTGTATTTTTTATTTATAGTGGTCTCAAAATCAAAATAAATACAGATTTGGTACCTCTGGAACGTATTTTCACACTTATTGAGTCTCTCCCTCTAACGGATGTCAAAAAAATCTATTAAAGGTAGTGTGGTCTTTTTCTTATTTCTCTTAATTATCTGTTAAAGAATTAAAAAAAACTTATATAATACTTTTATTGTATTATATTTTATATCTGATGTTTAATATACATTAAACATAAACATAAAACACTTCTTCTTCATCTTCTCCAAGCATGAAGCATGAATAAACCTTAAAACTTTCAAAGACTGGACTCTGGAGGTTTAAACCCATAAATCGACACTGATCTAGAGGCCAAGCATCTCGTTTTTTGAATCATCATGAACTATAAAAACGATCTGGAGGTTCAATACCGAGAAATCAAACCTAGAAATATTTCAAACCCAAAACCGAAATCAAAACATAGCTTTGAACCTAAAACGATTCAAACCCAAAATCGAAACCCATATTTGAACCTAAAAAACCCAAAACCGAAATCTAAACACATGTTCGAAATCAAAATCGAAACCTAGATTCGAACCTAGAAACAAACTGAAGGGTTGATTTTATGGGTTTCATGGGAGAGGATTGTGAGGAAGTTGTAGCTTTCGTCTCCCTTTCATGTCATCGATCCAGTAGAAGATGGAATGTATATTAGAGATGGAGATGCTTGGAGTCTGGAATTGTTTGCCAGAAGAATCAAGGTTTCCATGGTGGTTGGAGACTGTAAGTCGCACAATGGTGTTAGCAAGTCGGACAGAGAAATCCCACAAAGGAAAAACCAAGATGCAGCGACGGTTGTGTCGGCAAGTTCCCATTCACTAAGTTTTTCTCATAACTGTAAGGATATTGGTCAAAAAATGTCTAGAAACTCGATCGTTTAAAATATGAAAGTTTGTTGGGTTTTTTTGATTTTAAAAAGTCACTCAAAATAAAATAATTTATTGGAGTTTTTTATAAAAATATAATAATTCAATTGTTTTTGTATATATATAATATTTGTTTTTAAAGGAAAGAAGCTTGGATGAGAAGGAAAGAATCATTGGATTTGGACTAATTGTCAAAAGCTTTGCGTCAAAGTTAGAATTTGGTCACAAAGACATGCAACTATTTCTTTGTTGCCTTCTCTACTTTTTTACTTGTATAGATATGGTATTTTAGTTTTTCAATATATATATATATATATATAGACTTGGGATCATATGAGACCAAATGTTTCTCGTGAGACCCGTAAGACTAATTCTCGACCCTTTACATCTACAATCTGAACATTCATAATCACAAAATTGTCACGAGACTTCTCAATAATCATAAAATTGTCACCGTGTAACTTTAAACCATTAGAGTCTTACGGGTCTCACGTGAACCCAACCCTATATATATATATATATATATATATATTTATATTTGACGAAGAAAATTGAATTATGTACTCTTTTAGAGTTCTTTTTGGTAACCCTGGGTTTTTGGGATAGCTTATGTGCAACGACTTAATCTCTCGGACGACAACAAATAACCTGGAGTCATCCCAGATGAATCTTCATGGCTACAAGGGTTTTGCCAGGGCCTGGATTCATTGAGATAGATGAGATTTTCCATTATATTCACATGAGCCGTAACTAGTGCGTTACAACCCAAATGGTTGATAGTTCTATTTATGTTACAAACAAAATTAGAAGGTTGCATGTTAAAATCGTATTCTATTGGATGTTTAAGGTGTAGTTATCGTAACAATATTTTTAAAATTTTGGATAAAAAGTTCATTATTGATAACTTCAATTGGTGCCACATGGAACCTACTTTCAAAGACATCAATAAGCGACGTAATCAAAATCGGAACATGTCTTGTATTTAAGCAAAATCGTCTCACCTCTTCATCAACTGAACTACATATCAGAAACAACCGTATTTTATATACATACTAGCCTATGATTATATAAATATAATGGATTTTGGATGCTCCAAAACATTACGCTACCATAATGTAATGTGCTTCCGACAATGAAAGTCGACCATAATGATCCGAGACTCGAGAGACTCGTCGCTCAACGGAAAGTCCACATTAAAATTGTTCCTTGTAACATCAGTCACTTTGTTAATTTATAGTAATTAAAGTAATAAATTAATTCAAAAACATTTATTTTAAATAAAATAAAATCTAATATTTTGGTTTCCAAGTTATAAGGTCGGCAACAAAATCAGACTCCATCAAGATTCTTGTTCCATTCCCCTGTTTCTCGGAGTAAATTCCTTTCCTTTCCCCATCTATAAATACATACTCAATCGCCATGGATAACAAGAAAAGAAAGCTTCAGACAACAACTATGGAAGTAGCCAGCGATATCTTTGTGCTGCCATTTCTTGGTCAAGGTCACCTCTTCCCAGCTATGGAGCTCTGCAAGAATCTCTCTTCTCATAACTACAATGTTACCCTCATCATCCCTTCTCACGTTTCTTCATCTATTCCCTCCACCTTTACCAACCACTCCTCTTTCATTCATGTCGTCGAGGTCTCCGTCTCGTCGCCACCGGAGACCGCCGACGAACCTGGATCTGGAAAAAAGGAGGTTCCGCCACCAGCTTCTATGGGGCACCCACTTCAAGAACAGAACAAACAGATGGGTGAGGGAATCAAAGCGTTCCTATCCAAACGATCCGGAGTCCGACCCGTGTGTGTTGTGATCGACATCATGATGAACTGGAGCAAGGAGATTTTCGTAAATCACGAGATTCCGGTGGCATCTTTCTTCACTTCCGGCGCAATCGCATCCGCCATGGATTGCGGGAAGTGGAAGGCACAGGTAGGAGACATGAAGCCCGGTGAGATCCGAGTGATTCCCGGGTTGCCTACAGAAATGGCCGTCACTTTTTCGGATCTAAGTAAAGGCCGGAGAGGAAGACCTCAAAGACCGAACCGGCCTTCCGATGGAAACACCGGACCACCAAACCAGATGAGGTCCGGACATCCCCGTGGAATCAGGGGACGTGGTCCGCCTTCACCAGGCCAGAAGCCACGTTGGCTGGACGAGGTGGATGGCTCAGTGGCCTTGCTAATCAACACCTGTGACGATCTCGAACATTTATTCATCAACTACATCGCCGAACAAACCAAGCTTCCGGTCTGGGGGGTCGGTCCACTACTTCCGGAGAAATTTTGGAAATCCGCCGGTTCAATCCTCCATGATCACGAGATGAGATCGAACCACAAATCCAATTACACAGAAGGTCAGGTGATCGAATGGTTGGAATCAAAGCCATATGGATCTGTAATCTATGTCTCATTTGGGAGTGAGGTTGGACCCTCGATCGAAGAGTACAAAGAACTAGCCAAATCATTGGAAGAATCGGAGCATCCATTCATTTGGGTGATCCAACCAGGTTCCGGTAAAACCAACATGCCCCGATCCTTCTTGGGGACAGCTCAAACCGACCCCGATTCCGAAGAAGAAGAAGGGTATTATCCAGAAGGGTTAGACGTGAAAGTCGGGAAGAGAGGTTTGATCATCACCGGATGGGCACCACAACTGTTGATTCTGAGCCACCCATCCACCGGCGGCTTCTTATCACATTGTGGGTGGAACTCGACCGTGGAAGCCATCGGCCGTGGGGTTCCGATCTTGGCATGGCCGATCGGAATTGATCAGTTTGACAATGCGAAGCTGGTGGCAAAGCATCTGAAGATCGGGCACATGATTTCAAGTGGTGGTAATGAGGGAAAATTCAAGAAAGACGATATAATAGCCGGAATTGAGAAGGTAATGGGTGATGAAAAGGTGCGTAATAAGGCGAAGGAATTTGGTAACGAATTCGGGAGTGGTTTTCCGGCGAGTTCTGTGAATGGATTGGGTGCTTTTGTTGAGTTAATTAGGTCAAAAGCAACCTGATTGACTTTGTGTCAGCATTTTCTTGATTACATATATACGTAAGCATGTATGAATTTCTCCTCGAACCAATTATTTATGTATGTTGGTTTCATTTGTACCAATCTTTTTACTCAATGATAGTATAGCATTGTAAAAATACTAAATGTTTGTTTTTTAAATTGTGTTAAAATCCAAAGTCTGATTTTATTTCTAATTTATAATAGGTGGTTTTGAAATATGAAATATTGATCAGTAAAATTGTTTTTGCGTCTGAAGTTTAAAATTTGAATCGATCAAACTATTGTAAAAATATAAAAGATAAATAATTTTTTTATAAAAGTATAAAAAATAAATAGTTGTTGCTAACAAATCTCTTCCGGCACCCAAAATATGAACAATTTGACAGAGAGCGGATGAAGATTAAAAAGTATCAATGAATACGTTTACCACTTAAAATTTAAGAGACCATTTAGAGTTTTTAAGCTTTTATTTTATAAATAAAACAAATATTATTAATACCCAAACGTCTGAATGAATTAGATTTCAGAAATATTAATAGATAATTTTGAAAAAAAAAAAAAACATGCCTTAAGAAACTGTTTGATCTAATTTTTATTTGTTGTCATCTTAAAGGTGGTGATTGTGTATACAAACTGAAATAAGGTTTGTTTCAGATTAAATTGGATTTATCTTTTTTCTTTCTATAATACACATATAAATCTAGAGTTCTGGGCCGAAACGTGTTCGTGTGTGAACTACCATAAAGAAGACCTTTGTTGGTTTCTTAGTGTTCCGTCAAATTCCATGTTTAATCTATATGTGTACGAATTTTAAATACCTTATGGTGTGTGATTTAATTAATTCATCATTGGATACAACTACAGGTTTTAGATTTAAAAAAGGTTTTCTAACTTATTTTGTAACTAAATTAATTTTCCGTTGGGTTTAACAGTTACAAATTTGCATTAATACCCAACAAAAATCATTCCATCAAACCAAACACTCTTAAATTGATACGAGTTGACCTAATTTTCAGTCTTCAGTGATGTTTTGCTCATGAATACAACATCATATTAGTTAATCGGAATAATAGGTTACGGGATTTGGTTGGGATTATGCCATGACAATCGTTTCTCTGTTTCCACCTCCTCATCCTCATCGTCCATTAAATCTCCCAACCTGAAAACCACATCCTTGCCCTCCTCATCACTTAGGTCTCATTTGAGTTGCAGGATTGAATTGGATTTGGTGGGATTTGAAATTCAATTCTATTCCAATCCCATATTTGGTTTAAAGAATTTCATAGATTTGAAATAAAATGAAATCCCACAAACATATGATTTTGAATCTCATAGAGTTGGTTGGTAATGGTTTCATAGGATTTTTGTGTAATAATTGTTTAAAATATGTTTAAACATTTGTTTTGTAATAATTAATTAATAAGAAAATAATTTAATTATTTTTATAATTATTTATAAAAAATTGGAATTCAATTTCATTTCAAATCTTACAAACCAAACATACCAAATATTACAAATCATTCCACGGAATCCAAATCTCTCAAAACCATTCCATCAAACTGAAGGTCCACTTAGGGTTTTGTATCCACTACTTTTTCATTCCACTTAAACAAGCGACATTATATATTTATATGATTTTAAACTTGCAAAAGTAAATATTGGAATAAATTTAAACATTTCTAAAGATTAAAACGTAAGCATAAAAGAAACCAAAATTAATGGTGGGAGGAAAGAGGATAAATTACAAATATTAAAAAAACATTATGATATCTAAATTTTGGAATAAAATTGATTAAATGTAAATCTAATCCAAATATTTCTCCAAAATGTGTTATTTGTATTGACTATCAGAACAAACATTCAGTAGATTTTAAATTAGATCAAACGAAATATTACGTATTTATGATAATGTGGTTATTTTAATTGTTTTGTCTTATCATATCTACCATACAATTACTGTAGTCATGCTTTAGTCGTATCAAACATAAAACAAACAATTAGTCTCGTCCATCCAGTAATGTCTCGTCTTATCCACCCTGCATATGAAACGTTAACCAAAACAACCACATAAAATAAAAATATTTGATTATTTTTTCACTTAAAAGTACAAATAATTTAAACAAAATTAAAAGGTCGGCAACAAAATCATACTCCAATATCCAACTTAAAATTCTTCTCCTTGTCGACCACCTTCTTCCATTCCCCTCTTTTCTCTTTATATATATATATATATATATATAGACTTGAGATCATGTGAGATCAATTGTTTTTCGTGAGACCCGTAAGACCAATTCTCAACCCTTGGATTAGATTTACAATCGTCAGATCTGAACATTTATAAACGCCACGAGACTTCTCACTAATTACGAAATTGCCACCTTGCAACTTTGCAACCATTAGATCATTAATTCATAAATTTGATCAATGAACATAAATTGGTCTTACGGGTCTCACGAAAAACCCTTGGTCTCACGTGAACCCAACCCTCTATATATATATATAAGGTTGGATTCACGTGAGACCAGCCTATTTTCGTAAAACTCGTGAGATCACATTTTTACACTTGAAACTTCACAGCAAAAACACTGTAAAAGTTAAAAAAAAATCGAACATTCATAGCAAAAACACTGTGAAAATTAAAAAAAGTCACTTTCACAGCATTTTGCTGTGAAGTTTCAAGTGTAAAAAAAAAGTGGTCTCACGGGTCTCACGAAAACATGCTGATCTCACATGATCCAAGTCTATATATATATAGGGGATCATTCAAGAGAGAACTGATTAGTTTGTGGTAACTTTGAGGTCCAATCTCAACCACAAATCAAAGGATAAATTAGGAAATTAATAATTATGGTAGTTTGGGTTAAAATTATAATTAGATGACATTTTAGGTATTTTTAAAAAACTCCTCTCTTCTCTCTCCTCTCTCATCTTTCATCTCTCCGACCTCCGGTGAACAAAAATCCGGCAGATACCAAGTAATCACAAAGATATACATTATGATACCCATTATGATATCTATTGTGATATGTCGTGATACCATTTAATTTTATTTTTTAGTTAGAGCCACAATATTATGACGTGGATATTGTTAAGGAGTGACATTTTAAGTCGATTTCTCTAAAATTACACTTGTTTTAGACAAAATCAATTTTAATATTTTGATTTCCAAATTAAAAGGGGTTTTCTAACCCCACCTCCTCCTACAATTTTATACACCATCCCTTATACTAAAAGATAAAAAAACAATTAAATGACAAAACTTAAATATTTTCATTTTTAACTTTTTTATGTTTTAATTTTTAACCCTAACTTTTTTATATTTTAACTTTTAACATTTTACTTTTTTAACATGTTTTATATTATTATTAATTAATTAAATATTAATAATACATATTTCAAATATAAATTAAATTTATTAATTAAAACTTTGATTTTTCATGTTAAATCAACATATTCACGAGTAAGAGTACGCTCTATATAATAATAAAATATTAATAATACATATTTCAAATATAAATTAAATYTATTAATTAAAACTTTGATTTCTCATGTTAAATCAACATATTCACGAGTAAGAGTACGCTCTATATATTCTTCATATGCATTGAATYTATGTTGATACGRGACAATCCATGTACTTGCATCTTCAAAACGGTAACATGTCCAATGGTGCGTAAGTGTGGACATTGGATATTCTCCATTTAATACCACCTTTATGTAATGGTTACCATTAACATGCACTATTGCAATTGCCACGTGTTGAGATGATGACGGAGGTTGTGTCCTAAACGGTAAGTATGTCACACTGCCTGCCATATTGAGAACATGCAGTATGACATTGAACCTTGAAGCCGTTAGAATGCCCATTTCAGGCATAACAATCCAATGCGCAACTGGTGCAAAGACGCCCTTTTGGAAAAAAAATTAGCGCTTCGTGAATGCGTAAGCACTCATCGCCAATCACATAGGAGTAATATTGTCCATACTCAGTTAGTTCAATCATTAACTCTTTGCGGATATTGTCCCAGGCGTCTTCATGACCACCCAGACAAGTAGATATCGCTCGAAATCCACAATTTTCATCGCCTAATACATCTTGTATTTGTATGATGTATGGATGAAATAAACTCGGGATTTGATCAAGATACAGATGTCGGGTGGTGGGTTGTCGTTGGAGATAGGAACTATGCCTCGTTGATTCTTGATGCCTCAAATCTTCAGAGTTAATAATTGATGGCACGTTAGAACAACTACGTCTACGGTCTTCAATAATTCTTTCATTTGTACAAGTAAGTATTAATAAACCTAAATATCAATTAACATAATATTGTACCTCGTTGGTGAAAAATTYTGGTGTTGTTATCAAATCTTCTCCCATATTTGATGTATATTGAAGAATGAGAGAGTTATATATTGAAGAAAAATGAGAGTTATATAAGAGAGTGAAATATCGAATGAACGATTCATTCGTTCGTTCGATATATATATATCGATTTTTTTTTACTTTATTTCAAATCAATAACTTTACTTTATTTCAAATCAATAACTTTATTTTATTTCAAATCAGTAACTTTACTTTATTTCAAATCAAATTATTTTTACAATTAAATAAATGACTATAAATGTAAATATTAAAAATATTAAGTCAAAAAATATTCAATATTGAGCTTATTTCGAAGGTATTGACGCGACGATTATAATGGTGTAACTTGTTAAAATTAAAATATATTTTTTAAATATATTTTAATTGATATACGATTATGTATGTTAATTTGATCAGGATATAAAATAAAAATTTTAAAAGGAAAAGATATAAAGTGAATTAATTAACTAATTATAAAGGTAAAATATGTAAATTTAAATTTTTAAAATTCTTCAACAGTGAATTGTGAGTGTCTGAGAGGGGAAGGTTGTGAGAGAGGTAACAAAGTGCAGGGGTAAAAAGTGTTCCAGGGGCGGCAATATCAACCCCCAATTAAAAAGGTCGGCAACAAAAAGCAGAGTCGACATTCTTCCCTTGTGGACTGCCTTTCTCTCATTCCCCCTTTCTTCTTGGAGTCCTTTCCTTAACATACCTACACCATTTCTATCTATAAATACATACTCAATCAATCACCATGGATCACCAACAAAACAGAGCTTCTAACTACAGCCATGGATTTGGAAGCAGCCGCCGATATCTTTGTCCTACCATTCCTTGGTCAAGGTCATCTCTTCCCAGCTATGGAGCTCTGCAAGAATCTCTCTTCTCATCGTTACAATGTTACCCTCATCATCCCTTCTCACCTTTCCTCATCTATACCCTCCACCTTTACCAACCACTCCTCTTTTATTCATGTCGTCGAAATCTCCGTCTCGTCGCCACCGGAGACGGCCGACGAACCCGGATCTGGAAAAAAGGAGGTTCCGCCACCAGCTCCTATGGGGAACCCGCTTCACAATCAGAACATACAGATGGGTGAAGGAATCAAGTCGTTCTTGTCCACAGGATCCGGAGTCCGACCCACGTGTGTTGTGATTGACGTCATGATGAGCTGGAGCAAGGAGATTTTCGTAAATCACGAGGTCCCGGTGGTGTCTTTCTTCACTTCCGGCGCAATCGCATCCACCATGGATTACGGGAAGTGGAAGGCACAGGTAGGAGACATGAAGCCAGGTGAGATCCGAGTGATTCCCGGCTTGCCTACACAAATGGCTGTGACTTTTGCAGATCTAAGCAGAGGTCCCCGAGGAAAACCACAACGATCGAACCGGCCTGCCGATGGAAACACCGGACCGCCTAGTGGATTTAGGGGCCGTGGTCCGCCTACACCAGGCCAGAAGCCACGTTGGCTGGACGAGGTGGATGGCTCGGTGGCCTTGCTCATCAACACCTGTGATCATCTTGAACGTTTATTCATCGATTACCTCGCTGAACAAACCAAGCTTCCGGTCTGGGGCGTCGGGCCACTGCTACCGGAACAGTTTTGGAAATCAGCTGGTTCAATCCTCCATGATCACGACATGAGATCAAACCACAAATCCAATTACACAGAAGATGAGGTGATCCAATGGTTGGAATCAAAGCCATATGGATCCGTAATCTATATCTCATTTGGGAGTGAGGTTGGACCCTCGATTGAAGAGTACAAAGAACTAGCCAAATCGTTGGAAGAATCAAAGCAGCCATTCATTTGGGTGATCCAGCCAGGTTCCGGTAAATCCGGCGTTCCACGATCCTTCCTTGGGGGAGCTCATACTGACACCGAAGAAGAAGATGAAGAAGAAGGATACTATCCTGAAGGGTTAGACGTGAAAGTCGGGAAGAGAGGTTTGATCATCACGGGATGGGCACCACAGCTGCTGATTCTGAGCCACCCATCTACCGGCGGCTTCTTATCACATTGTGGGTGGAACTCAACCGTGGAGGCCATCGGCCGCGGGGTACCGATCTTGGCGTGGTCAATCCGTGGTGATCAGTTCGACAATGCAAAACTGGTTGCGAAGCATCTGAAGATAGGGCACATTATATCGAATGAGGATGGGCGGCATGGAAAGTTGAAAAGGGATGATATAGCAGCCGGAATTGAGAAACTTATGAGTGATGAAAAGGTACGTAATCAAGCCAAGGAACTTAGCAAAGAATTCGAGAGTGGATTTCCGGTGAGTTCTGTGAATGGATTGGGTGCTTTTGTGGAGTTTATCAGCTCAAAAGCAACATGATTGACTTTATGTATATACATACATTCATGTATGAATTTCTTCATCATTTTTCTCTCAAACTAACTATTTATGTTAGTTCATACTTCTTATGATTTGTAGTCAACAAATCTTTTTATTCCAAGCATGTTACCAAAAACTACTAAGAAATTGTTCAATTTCTTCTAGGTAGTGTTTGGTACGAAGACAGAACGGCGCAAGTCAGTCTAATTGTCTGTCCCATGTTTGGTACGAACTAAGACAGGACATGACAAAACTGTTAAAATGACCATATTACTCATAAATGTTGTTCAATGTTATTTTATATCATATAATGATTGTAAAATGACAACAAATCAACCAAAATATATTTTAATTATATAGTTTTTATAATCAAGTTTAATACATTAAATAAATCCAAAAAAATGACAAGTTTTTATAATCAAGTTTAATACATTAAATATTCCATACTTTAACGAGTACAAACAAGTCATTCCGGTCTATCTCTACAAAAAAACACAAAACAAAGTAACAAACATAGTCAAAACAATGACCGAAGATACCTTTTTCATATGCATTTTCAATAAGCAATGACCCAAGATACCTTTTTCATATGATTTTTTCAACAAACATTAAACCATTTATTCTAGCCCACTGTTTTGAATCTTTATGTGCAATTAGAAGAAAAAGAATTGTATGATATTGATTTATAAATCAAATAAACCATTTACAACTCACTGTTTTGAAACGTCCCCCCAAACCTCTGCCCCTCCAACCCCCCCAATCTGGTGTTAACTGCATTTACTGCTGTGCGATTTACGCAGAAATTTGAACATGTGGTTTTTTAATGGTATTTAAACGACCTTTTAGTGAGGGGATTTTGTTAGGGTTTACCGTCAATAATTCAATAGAAGAAACAAAAATCATCAAGTTTTGTCCTATCAAATTTAAAAATAGTCCATCTTGTCCCATGTATTTTTTGTCCATGGCATGCCAAACATGGGACTATTTTTTTTGTCCCGTCCCGTCCCATATAGTTTGCATACCAAACGCACCCTTAGGTTTATTTATGGTTATTTTTTATACTATAATAGTACCCGCGTAATGCAGCGAAATATATTTCGATTTAGTATGTAACACAAATCGAAATTAAGTTAATCATGGAATGATAAGAATTTAATGATTCTCCCAACTATTGATCATAGAAAAAGCACTACCATTTGCATTGACATCTCTATAGTGTGTCATTTGGTCTCTTTCAAGACTTCAAATGTTTCTACATGTTCCTCCGGTTCCCAACTCCCTTTCTGTGGATGACGATTGCAACCTTCATCATGTTCCGTCGTTAATTAACTTCATCAAGATAGTTGATTGTAACAAAAAATATCATAATTGAATGAACAAATTTCCGGATAAACCTAGGTTTTGAATTAAGATGCTTGACGTTAGAGTTTAAAGCGGTACAAATCATAAATCAATCAAGCTATCAGAAGCAATGGTCAATCAATACAGCCACCCATAAAGTTGAAGCTTACCTTGAAAGAGAAGCAATCAAGATTTGAGGATGAGAAGCAATCAAGCTCTGGGGAAGTAAACCTAAACCGACAAAAAGACAAACAAAGAAACCATAAAGAATCGATACGTAATGAGTAAAAAACAAAGAAGCAAAAATTGATACATACCATAAATCAATCAGAAGCAATGGTCGATACCCATGAGGTTAAAGCTTACCTTGAAAGAGAAGCAACCGAACTTTGGGGAAGGGAAGTTGACGGTGATTATAAGAAATACGGAGTGAAAACCGCCTATTAAATATGCAATCAATAATAACTATCTACTTTTTAAAAAAGATAGATTCTAAAGATGTTTGTTGGATTAGAAAGATTATAGGGAAAGAATAAAGATTTCAATGAGTAACATGCTTAAAAAACATGTACAGCAACTAATATTTTTGAATTTTAAGAAATTAATTCTACCTTGGGCGGCTTCGGTTTTCCCACAAGGTACGGTTACCATTTGACTACCTATTCAAGAAAAAAGGACACAGGGATCAACACGTGTATCAGGACACGCATCAAATCCTGAGTAAGTATTTGACTCTCTACTCCATCATATAATTTCACTGCATTCCCACCACCTTCAATATATATTATATATCCATCTATATCTTCAATAACCAAACTCATACCAAGAACAGATAGCTTCAAACTACAGCCATGGAAGCAGTCCGTGGTGATATCCTTTTAGTACCATTCTTTGGCCAAGGTCACCTCTTCCCAGCTATGGAGCTCTGCAGGAAACTATCTTCCCATAACTTTAATATCTCCCTAATCATCCCTTCTCACGTTTCTTCATCTATTCCCTCCACGTTTTCCGACCACTCCTCTTTCGTTCATGTTGTTAACATCTCCGTTGCCGGTTCACCGCCACCGGAAACTGTTGAAGAATCCGAATCTGGGAAGGAGGTTCCGCCATCAGCTCCTAGGGGGAACCCTCTCCGTCACCAGAATTTGCAGATGGGTGAGGGAATCGAGTCGTTCCTGTCCGCAAGGTCTGAAGTAAAGCCCACGTGTGTTGTGATGGACGTCATGATGAGCTGGAGCAAGGATATTTTCGTAAATCACCAGATTCCGGTGGTGTCTTTCTTTACTTCCGGTGCAACCGCTGCCGCCATGGAATACGGAAGATGGAAGGCCCATGTAGGAGATATGAAGCCCGGTGAGACCCGAGTGCTTCCTGGATTACCTACAGAAATGGCCGTCACTTTTGCGGATCTAAGTAGAGGTCCAAGAGGAAGGTCTCAGAGACCAAACCGGCCTACAGGTCATCCCGTAGGGTCACCACATAGCATGAGGTTCGGACCGCCCGCTGGACCGAGAGGTGGTGGTCCGCCTCCACCAGGCCACAAGCCACGTTGGGTGGACGAGGTTGAGGGCTCGGTGGCCTTGCTTATCAATACTTGTGACAATCTCGAGCGTTTGTTCATCGATTACATTGCTGAACAAACCAAGCTTCCGGTCTGGGGTATTGGACCGCTGCTACCTGAGCAGTTTTGGCGATCAGCCGGTTCAATCCTCTATGATCATGAGATGAGATCGAACCACAAATCGAATTTCACAGAAGATCAGGTGATCGAATGGTTAGAATCGAAGCCATATGGATCAGTAATCTATATCTCGTTTGGGAGTGAGGTTGGACCCACAATCGAAGAGTACAAAGAACTAGCCAACTCCTTGGAAGAGGCGGACCAGCCTTTCATATGGGTGATCCAACCGGGTTCAGGTAAGACCAGCATTCCCCGATCCTTCTTGGGGGCAGCTCAAACGGACACCGAATCCGAAGAAGAAGAAGGGTATTATCCTGAGGGATTAGACGTGAAAGTTGGGAAGAGAGGTTTGATCATCACCGGATGGGCACCACAACTGTTGATTCTGAGCCACCCATCTACCGGTGGCTTCTTATCACATTGTGGGTGGAACTCAACCGTTGAGGCGATTGGCCGTGGGGTACCTATCTTGGCATGGCCGATCCGGGGTGATCAGTTCGACAATGCGAAACTGGTGGCCAACCATCTGAAGATGGGGTACATAATATCAAGTGGTGCTAACGAGGAGGGGCGGGCAGGAAAGTTGAAGAAATATGATATAGCAGCAGGAATTGTGAGACTAATGGATGATGAAAAGGTGCATAATCGGGCAAAGGAACTTAGCAAAGAATTCCAGAGTGGATTTCCAGCTAGTTCAGTGAGTGCATTGGGTGCTTTTGTGAAGTTTATTAGCTCAAAAGCAACCTGATTGGTTTAACTAGTAGGAATTCTGTGCCAGATCATAATGTATGTTGTCACTAAACTTAAAAAGACGAAGGCTTTGCATTTGAACTACTATTTGCACACCAATTTCACGTTTCTTTATTCATTTTCTAAGGAAATGGAACAATCTTCTATTGTTTTCCATTATTGATCTTAACACGCTGATGGCACAAAAGAATTATGCAACCTCTGGCAACTAAAAAGAAAAATTTAAGAAGAGTAGGATGAAAGCCAACCACTTTCGAGATCATTGCTGTGACTCTGGTTCTGACTTTGGATCTGCATCTGGTTCCGGTTCTAACTTGGGAAAAATAGCATATTACTCGCTCCAAATTGGAAATACTTTGCAGCACCTGTTACTCGTTCAGACATCTCAAAAGAAAATCAAATTTGTCATTCGAGCCAGATGAACAATGGATAAGAGTTCAAAGCAATTATGTCTTCAGACAGTTAAAAATTCTCTAGTCCCATTCTTCTTGTGATTCTTCCATTTCAAATGCAATCCAAGGGTAAACAATGAATTGAATCCACTTCAAATATGATACACTAAGATCGTCTGAAGGAACAAGCTCACAATTTATGCACACAAATACCCTAAGTAGCGGAGTTTACAATGAATAATGGGTAAGAACATGAATCAGCAGCTAAAATGCAAGAGAAAGAACACAAGGAAAACATGTGACTTAACTAGATCAATCTACCGAAGCACAATCATGAGAAATATAATTCTGTTCCTTACTTTTTTGGTTATTTTTCTTCTGTTTCTCTACTCTGAGAGCTTTTCAAAATGACCAAGTTCCATATGATTCTTGAAACGTTGCTTCTAGATCCTCCTCATACTATGAGGATCTATGGCATTCTTGAGAAAGGAATGTGGCACAAATATGCTATCTTCTGTGTTTAAGTTTCATTAATCCTGTCCAATTTGATCAGCTTGACGACTGAATCCATGAGCGGAATCTGCCTATACGATCTACTTGTCTTCGAATCTATGTTTTGTTGCAACATTGCAATCACATTTTGTTCAAATTTCGAGAAAATCCTGATTGTCCAATTCCAGTTTATTAGGGATTTTTGCTATGATTTTGATATGGTGTACCTGGTTCTTACAACTAAATGCAATGAAGAAACTAAAATTCATCATGTCTGATCTTATAATCTGCTTCTTAGGCATCGTTTTTAATGATCTAGAAGAAATGCCAATATCATGAATGCTAGATAACAAAACACAATCACAATGCATAACAGCATTCAGTATCGATCCAAATGAACGAGATGAGCCATTACCATATCATCCACATACTTCTTTCCTCTTGTAATACGCTCGCGATCCCGACTCACCGATCCAAATACCGCATATGAACGAAAGATTTCCAATCTTCCTCTTCACGGCACCATCCACACGCCATATATTAACTTCAAAATCGACATCTGGAGCTTTTATTCTGATCCTTAATTAATCAATGTTCGCCATCATTGCTCGCAAACCCCCAAAAACCTACACATATATCCCACATTTGCATATTCAAACCGACTAGAAATTTTCTCCCTATATCTCTTCACTCCACTGATTCGCTGATCAATTGTGATATAAGTTCAAAATCCGCCTGCAAATTAAAGTGCAAGTCAAAACTATACTTCTTTACATACGTATGCTTGTTATATTACGACATTGTGTTTGTAGGTAGACGTAAAACTTATCTCCTGTCACCGATTTACAGATTGATGATGTTGGCCGGCGAGTGGTCCGATGTGCGTGACGGTGGATTATGATTGGTTTGATTTTGTGGGAGGTCGTAAACCACCATGCGCCTTTGGGTGCTTGGATCATCTCATAATTTAATCAACGGTGGGAAACCCTATCTCCAACGATTATTTTATAACGGAGAAAACGAAAATCTTGGAGGTTTTTGTGAACCGACTATTTAGGGGTGTTTAATCGGTCACCAAGCTGTTCATGGCGGGACTACCCGTTAGACCCGGTCCATCCGGCCCGCTAGAAATACGGGTTTAGACAATCCATAAACGGGTCCAGGTTTGTTCGTTAAAATTAACGGATGAACATGGACAATGTAAAGTCAAATATGAACAGACCCGTTCGACCCGTTTATCTTTTATAATTAATATTTTTTTACCATTAATTAAAATTATAGTAGTATATTTTAAAATTAAGTTATTAAAGTTTTAGGACGAGTGTTAAAACTCTTTGGTTTTTCTTGAGAACCGAAAAGGCTCTACATTATTTTTGTTAGCATTTTTATGTCAAAAGTTCTAATTGATCAACAATTGATAGAGTCGGTAGTTGCTTAAAGTTTTTAATTGCAGAGGTGTTTTTCCTTTACTTTTTGGTTCCACATTTGTTAATTAATAGTTACACTTTTGAGGTCCATTAGCACGTTTATAGGGCGAGCAGTAACAAGTTGTCAAGCCCCAAAAAAAAGGCTTGGATTTACAATATTAGACCTTGTTGGACCAAAAAAACAAGTTAGGCCCGACCTAGCCCCAACTTGTGCCCGCAAATGATCACCTCTAAATCAGACGTATTAAACAGTAATTAATGAAAATGAAAATAAAAGAAACCGAATATTTAGGGGTGTTTAATCAGACGTATTAAACAATATTTAATGAATGGGATGTGCACTAAAACCATGAACCTGAGGTGTAGTCCCAATGACATCATTATGTGGCAATACTTTTGTGTTCCCGCAACATTGATGGAAACGGGTCTCCCCTGACATCGAGAGATATTTCCTGTGTATAATGCCCAGGTAGGGACAACTTGTTGTGGTACACGGTATTGTACCACTACCGCGGGTCGGGTAACACTTTCAATTTATTTCTCATATCTACCTTAAGAGTTATTTTTGTGTGTGATCTCACTAGCCGTTAAGCCTAACACTTGTTCTTGATTATATGATTTCTAGGTCTTGCTAGTGGCGGATCTAAAACCGCCTAAGGGACTTGGTTGATGACGTTTTGGGAAACACTGTAGTGGATGTTGAATAATCGGAAGATAGAATAACACCCGACTGTAATCTAGTTCCTTTTTAAATCATACTAGTGTTTGACACCATGCGTTGCATGGTGACAATAATCCTTTTTAAAATTATTGAAGTTAGTTAAATTAGTCGATGATCATATTTATATATTAAACTAATAAGAATCAATATTATCTTTGATATATGAATCCACCTTATAATTATTGGTTGTTCTTTTAATACATATATATATATATATATATATTATTTAAATTACAAAAATGAAATCTTTTAACGATTAATGCGGTTGAAAATATTTTAAAATAAATAGAATTTGATAAAAAAGTTTCAACAATTGTATGTTGAAAACATTTTAATGTWAAATAAGAATGAGAAAATAAAAGATGAATATGAAAAATGGTTTTTCATTAAACTTGGTTTCTCAATATTCCATGAGGAGTAGTTGTTGTCAACCAAACTCTAAAACAATTGTTAAAAACATATTGTTGGTTCTATTGGGAAAAAAAACTTAAGAAAAATGTAGAAGACATTAGTTAAAGAAAACCTCTAAAATTCTAACAAAATTAAGAAGAATTGCATACTCGGAATAATTGTCTCGAAATAAACCTGGAAAAAAAATATAACCATTAAAAAGAGCATGTTGAAGTTTGGTGATGCTACATGAAAAATTGTAACATAAAAACTTAAAAAATACCAACAAAAGTCAAAAGAAATATATACACACATTAGTTTTCTCAAAGTATACTTGAAAAAGATAACCATTACAAAAATATGTTGAAATTTGTTGAGACTACTTTATGGTTTGTAATACTTTCAAGATTCTATCATCAGACGATTAATCGAACCATTGTTGCCATGAAAACTCTAAAAGTGCGTCAAAAACAAACTCTTCATTTCATTGAAAAAACTTAGGAAAATCATAGAAGATAAAAGTAAAAAAAAAACAAAATTCTAAAATCCCAAAAAAATAGAAAGGAACGCATACCTGAATTGGTCTTCTCGAAATAAACTTGAAAATAGATCTGGTGAAAAATAACAATTTATAAAAATGAAAAAACAAATCAAGTGATAGAGATGGGAAAAATGAAATGAAAACAAATCAAGTGATGGAGATGGAAAAAAAGAGATTGAATGATGAACAATTTATGAAGAAGAGTTAGAGAAAATGAAAAGATTGTGTTAAATGCAAACATAAATGATAATCAATGTTTATAAAAATTAGAATGTGAAATTAAAAAAAAGATTAAAGGAGGATGAATGAAAAAAAAGATAAATAAGTTTTCAACCCTTAGGAGAAGCCAAGTCATCAACCTTGGTTTCTCCTTTAATATATATATATATATATATATATATATATATATATATATATATATAGATNAAAAGATTGTGTTAAATGCAAACATAAATGATAATCAATGTTTATAAAAATTAGAATGTGAAATTAAAAAAAAGATTAAAGGAGGATGAATGAAAAAAAAGATAAATAAGTTTTCAACCCTTAGGAGAAGCCAAGTCATCAACCTTGGTTTCTCCATATATATATATATATATATATATATATATATATATATATATATATATATAGATTATTAGGCTGTTATTCATGTCTCAGTTCTTGAATTTTATACTTTCCCTTCATCGTTTTAAGCCACTTTATGTTTATGGAAATTTCAAGTGGTATGAAATGTTTTAAGTTTTAGGGTGTTACACCCTTCTTATGCTTCTCAACTTAACTTTCTTTCTCACATGATCTTTCGTCATTCGTTTAATAACATCAAATACACATCATGTTTCTTTAACATGAATTGGAAGTCTACTTGCGATCATCGACGTTGATCTACCGTAATCATGAAAACGTATAAAGAATTAGGGGGCGTTTGGTTTGATGGAACGATTTTGAGAAATTTGGATTTCGTGGAATGATATGCAATTGGATGGAGTGGATTTGAAATTTTTGGTGTGTTTAGTTTGTAACATTTGAGATGAATTTGAATTCCATTTTTGTTATAAATAATTTATAAAAAGAAAATTATCACTAATTATATAAAATTAAATTACCCTTTTATTAATTGATTATTATAAAGCAAACATTTTCTATATATTTTAAAACATTAATACACACAAATCCTGTGAAATTTCACGAAATACCAACAATCCCTGTAAGATTTTCTAAATCTCATGTTTGTGGGATTTCAATGGAATCTGGGATTTCAAATATAAGTAATCTTTCAAACCAAACATGAGATTGGAATGAAATTAAATTCCAAAACCCCATAAATCTCATCCAGTCTTACAAACCAAACAAGACCTTATAGATTTAATTTCCCAACTGGATTTATGTTGTTCTCAGTGAATGGACTTTGTTGATTAAACAAACCAACAAAATTTCATCAAAGGAATCCGTCATTTCAGTACCCTTGAATTATGTCAGATTCCAATGAATCCGTAAACCATAAGACAAAGTTCAGGGATGAACGTATGAAGACCTGAGCAGGGTCTTGTACACCCGCTCAACCGATTTTCATAGGTTTACCTTTTTAGTATGAAAGATGCATCCTAGTAACTTTGAGGGGTACTCCGCGACATTAAAAAATACGATGAAGATCAATCAAAAAAATCATTTGAAATCAACAAAAATACAAAATGAAAGTCCATCAAAATCAATAAAAAAAACTTAAAAATTCTCTCGAAAAGGTGGAATTGCTACAAACACTTCCACACGACTTTACAAGTCTTTGATTCATCTTAAAAATGCATATCTCGATAAAAATTCTCTACCCGTCACCGAAAGAGCCAATCAAGAAAGATTGTCTCAGGGGTTGTTTGTTTACCTCTTAATAATTTCATTAAGAGACAACTTTGAATCGTTAAGAGGTGAATCTTGTTTGATAAAAAAATCTGCCTCTTAATGATACCAAAACCATCTGAATGATTTTGTATCATGGATCTCCTTAACCATTAAGAGCCCTAATTCCATTATACACAATTATCAAACAATTATATTTCATTTTACACTATATCATAAAAGTCTCTTAATCATTCTGATCACTTAATTTAATTTTGCACCAAACCATTCAATAATTATTAAACCAATCATTCATGATATCATGTAAATATGCATTATGATCTTTCTGCCGTATCTAACCAGTTGGAACCGGTAAAATTGGAACCAGAAGTAAATGTTTTCGGGCTAACGAAGGCGTGGGACCCAAAACACCATTTGCTAGAAGAAATACACATCAAAATGTGAGAGGGCAGCCATAATTGAAAACTTTTAAGCTGCCATTTCTCTTTTTGTCGGTTTTCCTTTTTTGCACAGAAGGCTATCATCCCGATCCCACCTCCTTCCTCCATAATCATTTTTCTTTCATACCCATCTTCGCAATCTTGATTTGAGTAAAGCTTTTTGGATCGTAATCATAATCATAAACAAGTATCAATCACACTTTCGATATTACCCATGTGTAAGTTCATTTCCCTTTTCAAAACTTCATGATTTCCTCGTTCATGTAATCAATCACCTTTTTGTTGATGGGTTTTCGATTTACATGATCTGCTTGTTTCTTGATTTCAAGATTCCCTTTGTTCTTTTGGCCATAGTTTTGACTTTTGGCCTGATGTACACGAAGCTATTATGAGATTTCTTCGATTGCGCAATAATAACAATGCGTGAAGAATTTACCCTAGTTGTAATGTAATAATCGGTAGTTTTGTGGGTATTCATTTTAAAGATCTGTATGTTTCTTGATTTCAAGCTTCCATTTTTTATTTTCGTACTGGGTTGACTTTTAATAATCAAATGTCAACAAGAAACTTCCCTGAAGTCTTCTAAGTGATAATAACATGGGGAATTTTTGACTAAAGAATTCAATTTGTTGAAACAGGAATTGATTAAATGGGCTGAAAGTCTTGAAAGAAACAAGGTTGATAGCTATCTTTGGTTTGGGTATTTCAAGATTCCTAAAATTGGTTGAGAGAAGGGTGAAATAATTTCATCTTGCAATCTGTTTCTTCGATTATCAAAGAACCCATCTCAAATCCCTGCTCTTTTTTGCAATTCTTGAAGAAAATTCTTGAGGGCGAAAAGTTGAAAAGCTTAGGGTACAGAATTAGTGTTGAGAGATACAGAGAAATGGGATCTTTTGCTGGACATGTGGTTCCAGGGACACTGTTTCTTGTGGTTGGTGTATGGCATATATGGTGCACAGTGGTCCGTTATGCAGCAGACCCGAAATCATTTCGAGTTAGAGTTTGGAATCCTGTTCCAGGTTTCAATGGGAAATTGAAGTACTTGGAGCTTTATGTTATAGCAGTTGGAGCTTTTATTGATATGTGTATAGAGCTTTTATATTCGACCCACCTTAAGTTCTTTGTTAATGGTGTCTTGAACCCACATCATATGAATGATTTTGAGCACGGTGGAATGCTTCTGATGTTCTTTGTCTTCAGTATCATTGCTTTGCTCTCTGAAAAGACCAGGTCAGTCTTTATCATCCACAGTTGCTCTTCCATTCATTTTATTCATCGCTTATACTTTTTAATGTCGAATTCTGTTACAATTGTGATCAAAGTTTTTGGAATTTGTAGCAAGTGTTATTAAGTTTAGGATCAATGAGAGTTTTAAGTTGAAAAGTAACCTGTTTAATTTGGGAAATGTCAAAATGTATGTCTATTTGTACATGACATATTGATAGTATAAGTAGCTGCCATGCCTTGTAACTTTAAGTGGGACCCACTACCACGTAAATGGTTTCTAACGTGTGTCTATCATGTTATGAATGTGACATCCATATCTATACGCGCAAAGCACATTAGATACTACTTTTGGTGCATACCCTTTTGCATTTTGCCGACAAATATTTGTTCTTTTGTTAATTTTTTCAATTTATTTCAAGTATCTTGTAATTCTATGAAAATGAAACAATTTATGATCGCAGAGTGGCATGGATAACTTCATTTGAACAAGTCTGAGGCACACCCTTGTTGTTTGATGCACTCAGATTACTATCTATTGCATACAAGTGTATACGGATAAATATAGAACTCATTCTATTATAGCTTGCATACAGACGATACATATGTATATGTATATGAATGTATGTATATATGTGCATATGTCTATTTGCTTACATGTGTGTGTATATATAACTATGCATATATATAGCTAGCTAGTATACCTATATGTATGTATAGGTAGTGTATAGCTAAGCTGTTTTGAATTAGAGGCAGGCTGCTTAAAGGTCATCGAACTAAAAAAGACTTTAGAAGGTCATACGCCTAATTTAAAGGTCCCATAGGCAGGTGGGTGGTGTCTTAGAGTTGAACCACAGACCTAGCACTCACTAATTTACATAAAACCAAACCAAATGAGCTCAGTATATCGCACCCGGATGTGGGGTGTGGGGGTGGGATGTATGCAAACCTGATCTCGTACACTTTTCTCTTATCTGCATCTTCTCCCTCGTGATTTATGTTATGCAAAAGTAAACATTATGATCGTTATAGCCAATATCAATGCTGTTGTTTAATGCATATCGGTATCAAGATTTCTACATTTTAAAATTCTTGACTTTTGACCTTTTTTTGGTCATTTTCAGCTTCCTTCCGTTACCAGAAGGCGCTCTGTGCTTAATATCAGCCACAGCATTCTGTGCAGAATACCTCTTATTCTTCTTTCATTCAACGACACACAAAGGTCTAGAGGGACACTACCATCTCCTCCTTGTTCTACTCGTATCCCTATGCATATTGTCGATTGTTTGTGGGGCCATCGTGCCCACAAGCCTCCCTGCTGATCTGTGCAGCGGCATTGCTATAACCCTTCAAGGCCTGTGGTTTTATCAAACGGCATTTTCGCTCTATGGGCCCATGATGCCAACTGGGTGTAAGCTCAACTTGAATGAAATCACGTGTTCCTCTCATGATCACGAGGTTCGCGGGCAGTTGCTGGCTAACTTGCAGATATTTGGGCTTGTTTTCTTGGTTCTTGCTGGTGTGGCGGGATCATACATTTTAGCGGATAAAAGGTCTGGGAAGGGTGAGTTCAGAATGCTGCATATGACACCTGATGATGGATTTCATGAGCAATTATAATTGTGTTGAAGTTTCAACTTTTTTGATGTAGTAGCAGATTATCTGCATAAGATCAGGTGTAGATTTGACACTCTCAATTTGTACTTTTCCATCTACTTTTTTTTCTGATATATATTTTTTTTATTAAATTGAATTGGTACTGCATTTGGTTGGATGGAGTTTGAACTGGAACTGAATTATGAAACGGTATATGTATATATAGAGAGGGGATCAAAGGAGAACATGACAACAACACGAGAACGGTCAAATCACATGTCAATTTTGCATTGAAATTACATCTGATTATGGAACATGATCAAAATAAAGGTGTGCGGGAGACTTGGCTCATGACCTAGGTCTTGCATAATTATGTGTGATTTTACACATGAGTTTAGTGTAAATCATGTGATTTGACCCTTTTTGTACCATCTTATTTGAATCTGTCTCCCTCTATCTTTATCATTTAAATCTTGTTCTTGATTGGACATGAGTAGAGAGACTCTTCAGGAATATCAAATTTTAGAACTCAAAGCAAGACCACAATACTAACAACAGTTGTTTATAGACAGGATGGCCTGTTAAACCTAGTTCAATAGAAAAGTGGGCTTTGACAATTGTTTTCAAAAAAATGGACAAACATGAACTTGACCCATTAAGATTAATGGATGGACATGAGGGTGAAAACTTTGTGGACAAACTCACCCAGTTTATTCGTATTTTTATAATTATATAATTAATTAAAACTTTGGATGGTTTCCCAACTCCCAATTTAAATGGTAGGCATGAACAAGTTATCAATCCCACTTGGGCTTAGGTGTGGGCTTGGGTCTGCGATATTAGGCCCGTTAGGGAAAAATAGGTTATTCCCGGGCCGTAAATGATCACATATATGAAAAAATGATCAAAAAACCAATGTGATATCATATTTGTTCTTTTAAATGCAGGAATGGCTAAAAATGAAATCAAACATAAGATGAGGGTGAAAACTTGGTTCACAACACCTTATTTTCCATTCTTGTTTGAAACTTATGCATTATCAACTAAAAACCATACAAGCCAGTAAACAATACTAGTTACATTAGATAACATCAACGACAACATTTGTAACCACACCACCCTTATTCAATTCTCAAATAAAATCATAGTTTAATGGTTACTAATGTTTTTCAATAAGTGACGATGGAATCTATAAGCTCGTGAAGTGGAGCTAGCTCCTTCTTGTCGATCAATGAAAACTCCTGCGTATAGAAACACTATTGTTTTCAGTAACCTATGGCTATTAGATAAATAATATATATATATATATATATATATATATATATGGGGGGTGGTTCATCTGAGAATCACAAAAAAATTAAGAACTGGAGAACCTATATATTCATTGATGCATGTATGCTAATGAATTTCAGTGACTATATGCATCAATGCATATATACTTACATGCATAGTAGATAGGTATCGATGAATATATTCATTACGAAATATTTTGATAGTCTATATGCATCAATGAATATATATGTTCCTTGGTTCTCAAAATTTTTGTAGTTCTCATGTAAACCTTCCTATATATATATATATATATATATTGTTAGATACAGATTAGTATAATATTAGCATTCATTGAGGGTATTATTGGCATTTCACTTGGTATTCATTGAGGGTATTATTCACTTCTAAATAGACTAGTACAAATAGGAAAATTCCAACAATGCCCTTTATGAATGCTAATTTTATACTAAGAGTGGGCTTAAATTAAACAGTAGCAGGAAATACAAAAGACTGTTGATGAGTTTGGAGAAGACTTACACATGTAAACAATATGAAATGCTTGAAACATGTGTTTAGATGGGCTTCTTCTTTAAGACTCACAATCTTCTGAAAGTGTGTATGGTAGATATGAGCATATACACGAAACAAACGTTTAAATATTGTTTTCACAACATCCCTGAAATTGGCGGGGAATGGCGCACCTGCAAGGTATGTCAAAATGATTGTTACAATTTATAAACCAAAAGATAAGTAGCCAAAGGTGCCACTCATTCACAATGGCCAAGAAACTAACCACCAAAGTGCAACCCCAGTGCACCAAGGTCTCCTTGGCTTAACCCTAAGGGGTAGCTCAATTGGTAAGATCTTGGGTTTGCTCCTCAAACGTCAACAATTCAAGTGCCCCATGGCCACCAGAGAGAGTGAGTTTGCCTGGCTGTTAACTTTAGGGCCCAATGGGATTAGTCGAGATGTGCACAAACTTCAGTGACATGATTTTATTTGAATATTTGTTATATGTTTAATATGGATGTGACGTTAGAAAATGGGAACTGTTGTAGTTTTCATGCATTAAAGGGAGCCTAAGAACAAAACTGTGTATTAGGAGTGCATTATTGACATAAAGTAGAACACAAGAGATTACCAAGCCTTTGGGGAAATATGGATTCATCATCCAACTGTGATTCAATCCAATCCATCAAGAACTCAACGTATTTTGGAGCCGAGACTTCAATAGGCTTCTTGATTTGCACACCATCTGCCCATCGGTATTCATACCTGAAAGTTATATTAACGTAAATATAGGAATCCTATATCTTAATAAATAATGAACTGTTGCTTGTGCTATATAGGTAGACACAAACTTCAATGCTTTGGTCAAAATTGAAAATATTGCGGCGTTCATAAAGACCAATCTTGAAGATTTATATTCAGACTACTAAAATTTAAAAATTATAGGATTACAGGAGATGATGTGATAGCAAAAGTAGTAGTATATCGCTAAGACATACTTGGGACCCGCAGTCATAGTTGGGCAAATCTCCGGTGTACAGAATTCAGTCAGGGTGCCATAAAGAAGATTCACCTGGTTGAAAAAATCCACAGCTGAAAATAAAAAAAATCCAAGTCAGAAATCAAACCACCTTCGTTTAGATTCAAATAATGAAGATCATTGCATCAATCTAGACAATAAAAAAATATGCACACTTCTTTTGAAGTGGGCATATTGGTATAATGGAGAGGAAAAATTGGCCAAAGCATACATCCACAGGTAGTTCATGGACAATCTATAACTTTGACAAATGAGTCAAAAGAACTCAGAGTCCCATTCATTATAACGCTGCAGTTATAAAGGGACCACCACTGTATATTTAATAACTGTATGATTGAACTATGTAAATTCATCATGAAACATAAACTACTCCACGATATTTGTGAGAATATGTGGAACCCCATTAGATTACTCTCCAAAAAGAGCCTTTGAGAGAAGGGAGGTTCCAACGTATATCGAGGAAAAACGGTCCAAGTCTAACTGATGTAGGATTTTAACATGCCCCTAGGAGGCTAGACGGGCACAAATTGTCCCAGAGTGTCGAGAGGGGGCTAGACGAGTACAAATTGCCCGGAGAGTTGAGTCCCTAGAGTGGTAGCCTTGGCTCTAATACCTTGGAGAATATTAGATTACTTTCCAAAAGAGCCCTTAGGGAGGGGGTACAACATATATAGGAAGTGAAATGGTCCAAGTCTAGCCAATGTGGTAATCTAACAATATTGTCGATTTTTTTTCAAAGGAAGGGTTACGTCCAATGGGGGGAGAAATTCACATTCTTGTAAAGCTAATAGAGCTAAAAACACAGCATTAAACTCTTCACTTTACAAAATTCTAGATCTCACAAGGAGAGAAAGAGAAGGAGATTAACTATTAACGGCAAGCCATTCATTTATATCCTCCCCAGGAGGAAGTCTCACGGCTTCTCTTAGGTTCCCACTACCCAAAGTAGCATCAATGTGTTGTCTTAGTTGTGCCCCCTGTAAAATAAAATGAAAATTTCAAGATTTTCCTCTACCTATACGAATAGAAAACCAAAAGGTAAGTATTAGCTATGTAAGTGCATGCTTGAAGGAAATTTTCATCTAATAGTTGGTATACTAATGCACTAGCACAAATCAGAACAACGAAAACATAGTGAAACTACAAACGTTCTTGGAAGTAAAACTGTATGGTTGTGACGTGGCTTGGATTGGGTAATTTAGCTGAATGGCCTCCTGACAAGTGTTTTTTTTTAATCCCTTATCTTCTGACAAGTTTCTAGGCATTCTTGTGTATGAGAGCAACATTCTTATGTAAATTAGTGACGTTCTCAAACATGTCTACAGATCATGGCTTTAGAAAAACGTAACAGGAGGTCATTTAATCAAAGGACCTGACATGGATTTGCCTCTAAGTCATTCGAGCGAATCAAGGCAACTAGCAGCAACTTTAGCCACAATAATCCTTGTTCTTTTGTAATGGTGGATGCTAAAATCCCTAAAAAACTAATTTTTGCAGTGAAAAAAGGACATATTTCAATTGCAATATTAAGAAATAATTTCTCATAAAATCAATCGCCACAAATAGAGATAGAGAGAGAGAGAGAGAGAGAGAGAGAGTTTAACCTTACTCCCGGAGGGTGCACTCTTTTTTGGACGAAATGTCCTCTGATTCCTGTCAAAAATTGCCACAATAACAATAACTATTTACTAAGAACTAAATAAAGCGTGCCATTTTGAAATATAAACAATAAAAGAATGACAACTGAAGTTTATAATGCCTGGTCATACAGAAAGAACAAAGATCTAAAACCTTAATGTTCAAAAAGAAATGTCAATATCCAACCGTCATTTCTAGTGGACATGAAAAGTTTCATTTCTGCACTAAATACATCTATACCACACTTATCGAATTCCAACAAGTTGGGTTAATGACATTCTTATGGTCACTTGGTGCCTCATGAAACATCAAGCCAAAGGTTTGAATACAACTAGGTGCAATCGGTACTTGAGGCCATGTCTGCTGGCCAAAAGGCCTAGAGTTTGCTTGGTCATGTGAAAAGGATGTTTCCTGAACCCCAAGGCCTAGGCGCCTAGCCTTTGTTTGCCGGTTGAGCTGGCCCTCAAGGGTAAGGAGTACGTCCTTGTACTATTCATTGTGAATCTCACTCTCTAGCATATGATAGAGTTGGATGGTTATAAGATTATTATGCAGAATCCCAAGAGAAGCTGCAAAGGATCCATCAACCAAAACCCCCAATGGGTTATATGGAAAATCTTTTGAGACGGAAAGTGATATCAAGTGCAGCTTGATATCTTCATTTTCAACTATAGAATTATGATTACTAACAATTCATGGGAATTCTATAGCTAATATTTTCTACTAATGATTGGAAATTGGGAGTTCTATAGTTCTAGTCCTTGTGGTTAGACATTTTAAGAAATGTTCCAAGAACGTAACAGCTTGATGCAATAATTTAAAAGAAATGAGTTTTAGGATATTGTGATGGGTTATATTCAACCTTTGCTAACATCCATCAGAATACAATGAGTAACATCTTATATAAAAGAAACATCTCACTTCTATAAAAGTGGCAATCAAAACCAACATACAAGCAAAATATTACACTAATGTGCTAATTAAAAGTTCTTTCAACCCATTTCATCTCATACTTGGGCTTGCACATGGGCAACAATTTGGAAGTGAAGAACTCCAACATGATTTCAACAAACAGGTTATAATAAACTGAATACAGTAATAGAGAGAACGACCAAACTGCATCATCATCTTGGAAACTTCTTTAGCATTTCCACAGTCATATGGTGAGCCAAAAGTCACAACTACCAAAACCCCTTTTTAGACAATTACTTTCATGATCCAATTATAAACAATTTTACAATAAATTTTCCCCCAAACTTGATCAAACCAATCATTTCACACGATTCAACAAATACCCAAATCAAATAATCCTCTATGGCAAATCATCTAAGCTAGCAAATCACAACTATTCCAAGTCCCAATGAGCTTCAGCACTCTATGATCCCTAATATTAATATTCCAAACACAAACTCCCCCAATCCCGAAAGGAATCAAATCCTGACCTATGACTTCCCAATTTCAGAATTCATATGGATATCCTTGTCTTTTTTCAGTGAATGAGATCAATTTTAGTGTATTCGATTAGTTTATCAAAAACTTGGTATTCGTTCCAAGTTGAAACGAAATCAATACCGACCGAATTTCATTCTTTTTGGAGCGAAGGGAAGGTAAAAGAAGTAATTGAGCATTAACTCAATCTAAAAAGGCAAAACTGATCATAATCACAATGAATTAGAGATACCCAGATCAAGAAAGTCAACGCAATGCATCTTAAATCATCATACACATAAGAAAAATCAACAAAAATCTGATTGAAATCCTCAAAACTCAACGATGCAGAACTGAATAAAGGTGTCTTGCCTGCCGAGACCGAAGAGGCTCATGACTAAGGAGAGAGTACAGAGAAGAAAAGGACGTCTCTTCGATTTGATTTTGAGGAGAAAATGGGGAAGAAAACGAGCAGTTTAATTGAAACGTCGAAAAGGGCTGGAACGCACTGCGATCGCATCCAATACCCACATCTCTGCCAGCTTCATAAATTGACAAGTGTTCAATAATATTTTCAAGATCTGATTGACATCTGAAGAAAATATTTCTCGTAATTAGTAAACTAAATAATTAGGGTTCTTTTATCAAACACTTACCTAATAAGCGTTTATCGGTAAAATTTAACACTGTTAATAACTTACAAGTTAAGATTTTAGACCACCAAAATGACATCGTATGCAAGTGGTAAGAGTCATCGACGCCACTTATCGGGTAAGACTTTTGGTCCTTGTTTGGCTCTTACCGGATAAGATACTTGGTCTTTATCATATTCATCCGGTAAGGTAATGCGACTTTATATCAAGTGTTCAATAATATTTTCAAGATCTAATTGACATCTGAAGTTTTGGCACCTCGATGTCGGCTCTTTGCCACTTGGGGTTGTACTTTGTAGTATGTTCCAAGGGTTGAGTTGTTCGTTCATTAAAGCAGTACGTGAGCTGAGTTCAGAATGCCATGAAACAATTCGACATTTAGGTTGATTATTACCTCTAATTACCTGGACAAAGTCCGGTTATCGCCATTCATCTCTCGCTTGTTCTCAATATCTTTAGGCTTTTTCGTTTCTTTTGAACAAAAAGTTGATTACCGACAATATCAACCGTTCCCACATCAAACCAACCTACAAAAAGTTGATTACCCGCAACCGGCAACACCAACTAGTCTCACTCAACAACCGAGACTAATCAAGAGGGTCTAAGAGTGAAACCGAGACCTGTCTTAATTTAGGTAACAATACTTTATTTTTTAAATATTACTTTAATTTTATGTTTTTTGAAAGAGTTAGAGATTACTAGAAGGGTACTCGCGCAACGCAGCGAGATAAATCTCCATTTAAATGTTTAGTTTTTATTATTTTTCTCTATCGATATAATACGATTTTATGTAATTTTTAGAAAACGATAATATTTTTATTTTTGAATGAAATATAAATTTGAGAATAGCATAAAAAATAAAAATAAAAATCGATATTAGTATCAAATTAACTATCTAATAGTTTTTGTTTTCTTGGTGTAACTTTTTTAATTTAATCTTTTATTATAATTTAATTTAGGTCTAATAACAAAGTAATTTATTTTTGGTTTAATAATATATTTTTTATTAAAGATAATAATTAAACATTCGGTTAGAAACTCAATGATTATCTTAATTATATTTTAGATTTTCTATATTTAAAATAGATGTTTATCCTGTATTTGATTATGTTTATCTGCAGTTAGTTACACGAATTTAAAAATAAAGCTTTAATAAATTGTACTTACACAAAATCATTTGTAATCTTGAATTTTAGGTAATATGCATCAATAATCAGTACTTCATGCATAAAAAATGATTTTTAAGAGTTTTTATTAAATGCTTTACAATATAGTATAGATAAAGGTACGTGAGCTCTGGGAACTACACAGTGTTAAATAATGTGGATTCAGTGTATTGGGTTTGTATTTTCTGTAGTTTTTTTTATTTTAAAGGACAAAGATCAGATTTCTTAATAAAGAAATAAGTAAGGAGATTTCAGTGTAGATGAGTGGTATCACATTGGTAGCGACAGATGGCAAAGGTGGAGATGAGTGTCAAGCCTATTCTGCTGTTCATGGTGATGTAATGGCGAAAACTCAAGTACCAGATTTGAATTAACCAAACGTGTTGACATTTTATGATTGAGCTGAATAGAGTTTGCATCAGATGAGTATGATATAACTGGTGTAACATTTCCAGAGGCTAATCATTTCAAATATTGTCTGCTTTTGTCTATACCTGAACTCACGATTTTAAAATACATTTGATAGATGAGGTATTCAGTCTTTTATAAGGCAACCTTAGTTTCCTTCTCCAACCAATATAGATATCGAAGGGGGACTAAGGTTTTTTTCTCACAAAAGGAGAACCAACATTCTTTATTTACAACACTAACATGGCTACTAATTGTTCCTTAATCAATGACAACTCAGATAAATTATTCCCTCAAGTGTGACAATACAAAATTACATACTCAGATAAATTATTCCTTCCAAACTCAGATTTATTACTGATAAGTGATAACATTATACTAAAACTATAATAACCCTGAAAAATCTTTATGATAAGTTATCTATTCGGTTTGGTTTTCATATACATTCGTCAGTTCAGTTTGAATATTTTTATAATAAAATAAAAAATTATTTAAATTATAATTTGTTGAACACATACATTATATATCACATTATCCTTTTAACCAACCACTCCAAATAACTTCTCTTCAAAAAAAAATATTATAAAACATTATTTAATGAAAATATTTAATTACTAATTTATTTAAAAAAAATTATCTAATATAATTTATAAACAAACAAACAAAAGTAAAGATCAAAATCAAAAAATTTAATTTGAAATAATAAAAAATAAATAAATTAGTATTAGATATTTATAAAAATATATTAAAGAAGGGCAAATTGCATGAAAAAGTAACGTACTTTAACTTGATTTTCATTTTAGGTAACATATTTTCAAAACTTTCATTTTAATACGTAAGATGTAAAGTTTTAAACATTTAATTACCCGAATAACTGGTTGAAGACTAAATTTAGATTAAAAAAATTCACGTCACTAACCACGTCAACAAATAAAACTGAATTGGATACCACATCAGCATGATAACCGGTTAATGCTTCAACTGGTTACTCGGGTACTTAAATGTTTAAAACTTTACATCTTCGATACCAAAATGAAAGTTTTAAAAGTACGTTACTCACAACATAAATCAAGTTAAAATACATTACCTTTTCATGGAATTTGCCCTTAAAATAACGAGCAGGATGAATTATTTATATTGTCATTTTCAAATAACTTTTGTTTCATTATTTATAGTTTATTGTTACTATCAACATTTCATCATAGTCAAATAATAGTTTCTTTAATGTTTGATTAGGAAACCATTAGTCAAAAGCCAATAATTTCATTCATTGTAATTTAAAACAACCGACAATTCTAATAACTGAACCTGTTCTACTCAACTGAGAATTTTGTAGTTTATGATAACCGTGAGATCCAATATGAATCATTTATTTTCGATAATTAAGGATATTTCATTTATATTTCAGTTCGTCGTACTTAAAGGTAGTGTTTTGCACTCATGGAAATAAAAATAAATTATAAACTATAGGGATGAAAACTGAATATTTGAAACAATAGGGACAAAATCTGAATTTTTTAACAAACGAGAAGGACGAAAAACGTAATTTACTGAAAAAATTGTTAGAGTATGTGTTATATTAAATGATGTTTTTTTAACTAAACAGTTAAAGAAAGTAGGATAAAAGGGGTTTCCAATGAATCTCAACTGTTTATATATTTCAATAAATATTTAATTTTATAAATATTTCGATTGTTTTTTTAAATATAAAATATTTATATTAATTAATAAATTATTATAATCTTTTATTAATATTCAAATAATAAAAAATAAACTTTTATCATTTCCATAAATATTTTATGTGATTGGTGTATATGAATGAATTTTAAACCTCCTTTTAATTCGCATATTTGTTTTTATTTATTTTTTTAAATAAAATTTGCCATTGACTTCTTTTTCTTTTCAAGACCGTACTTCAACGAAACAAGATGAAATACGTGGGACCATGCATATGTCATTTGTTTGTTTTGGGCTTTAAAAACAGGTTTGTTCAACGACTGACATTCAATAAATGTGTGGGGAATCGAATCGATCCAATTATTCGTTGGATGTTAGATTTTCCCAACAAATTCTATCCAATTAACATTAGATAACCGATTCAATTGACTGGATCAATTCAGTTCCATCAATTTGACATTTTTATTGGATATACATCGGATAAGATTGGATCCAACCGATATTAATCGGAATGGATCCATCCAATGGATGATCGGATCAAATTTGAAAATAAATACTTTTTATTTTCACTTTTAATATATATCTATACTATATTATAAAGCATTTGACCAAAACTCTTAAAAACCATTTTTTATACACGAAGTACTGTTTGTTGATGCATATTACTTAAAATTCAAGATTACAAGTAAATTCTATATAAGTACAACTTATTAAAGCTTCATATTTGAATTCGTGTAACTAACTGTAGATAAAAATAATCAAATACATGATAAGCATCATATTTTAAATATAAAAAAATTTAAAATATAATTAAGATAATCATTGATATCTAAAAAAAATACTTAAATATTATCTTCATAAAAGATTATATTACTAAACATAAATTAAATTAATTCGTTACTAAACCTAAATTAAATTATAATAAAAAAAATTTCATTAAAAAAATTACACAAAGAAACAAGAACTTTTAAATAATTAATTTGATATTAATATCTGATATATTTTTTTTCAAACTTTTATGTTATTTTTAAATCTCTATTTTATTCAAAAATAAAAACATTATCGTTTTCTCAAAACTACATAAAACTGTAGTATATCAACATAAAAAAGGAATAAAACCAAACATTGAAATCGAGATGTGGCTCGATGCATTGCACGATTACCCTTCTAATATATATATATATATATATATATATATATATATATATATCTATACTATATTATAATGCATTTGGCTAAAACTCTTAAAAACTCTTAAACTCTTAATCTCTTAAACCCACTCATCCCTAAAC
>NC_037542.1:20317680-20405841 GCF_001531365.2 Cynara cardunculus var. scolymus
TATATATATATATATGTGTGTGTTTCTCTTTAAGTAGCTAGTGCGTGTGATCGTTCTCCTTTATTTGTTTTTTTATTTTTATAATTGATACAATTTTTATAGTTTGAATATAAAATTATGAATTAAATAATTTTTTATTCATAAATAGAAATTCTAAATTCTTTTTCTTTTTCTTTTTCCTTATAAGTTTACGTTTGGTTTGTAGTATTGGATATGATTTGAAAGTATTTAAAATTCAATTTCATTTAAATCTATGTTCGGTTTGAAGGATTATTTGAATTTGAAATTATATAATCTCATTAAAATCCCACACATATGAGATTTAGAAATCTTAGGTCCCGTTTGATTTGAAAGAATGAAACGGATTTGGTGGGATTTGCATTTCAAATCCATTTTAATCTCATGTTTGGTTTGTTGGATTGTCTGGATTAGAAATTTTAGGATTTAGTTGAAATCTTTCAAAAATATGATTTTGAAATTCTCAGGGAGTGCTCGGGATTTCACGAGATTTCGTAGGATTGCATGTAATAAGGTTTTAAAAAAATGTTTAAAACATTTATTTTGTAATAATCGATTAATAAAAATGCAATTCAATTATTTTTAATTTTTTCTATAAATTATTTATAAATAATGAAATCCAATTCAATTCCAAATCCTATAAATCAAACACACCAATGATTTCAAATCCATTCCAATCCAAATCCCTCCGTGAAATTCAAATCCCTAAAAAATAATCTTGCAAACTATTTTAGTATTTGTTAGTATTTTGCGGGATTTTGTAAAGTTTGTGTAATAATGTTTTAAAATATGTTGAAAACATTTACTTTATAATAATCAATTAATAAAAAGGCATTTTTTTATAATTATTTATAATTTGTTTTTGTGAATTATTTATAAAAATTAAAATTCAATTTTATTTCAAATCCTACAAACTAAACACATCAATGATTTCAAATCCCTCCAATTCCAGATCCTTCCATGAAATCCAAATCTCTCAAGACTATTTTATACAAGTCCTAAAACCAGATATTTTCTAAATATAAATCATAAAATGAAATCCATTTTAAGATCTCCATTAGACACTTAGGTGACGTTTGTTTTTTAAGAGGTGCTGAAGTCTTATTTATAAGATGTGATCCTGAAGTCTAAAATCTAGATCAGTAAGATTGTTTGTTTTTACATCTGAAGTCTAAAATTTGAATTGATCAAACTAATGCAAAAATATAAAAGATAAATAGTTTTTTTTTTATTTTATTTTTACAAAAGTATAAAAGATAAATAGTTTTTGCTAACAAATCTCTTCCAACCCCCAAAAATACGAACCATTCAATAGAGGGCGAATTAGGATTAAGAGGTATTAAATGATAAGTTTACCACTTAAAATTTAAGAGAACATTTAGAGTTTTTAAGCTCTTATTTTTAAAAATAAAACAAACACTTTTGATACCCAAACATCTAAACGAATCCGACTTCATAGATATTAAGAAGTAATTTTGAAAAAACAAAGATACCCTTAAATTTTGTATGGTGTATATTAGGGGTGAGCATAGGCGGGTACCCGCCCTTTTTGACAGGAACCGGAACCGGAACCGGCGGTTCTTGAGATATTGGAACCGAAACCAGTTAGAGCGATTCTTGAATTTTTGGAACCGGAACCGCCGGGAACCGGTTCCGGTTCCGGGTACCCACTTCCTAAAATAGTAAAATTTTGTTATTTAGAAATAAAAATAAAATATTGCCAAAACATTAAATTAAATAAACAAGAATACAAATTATACGGAATAATGATTACAAATATTGTTTTAACGATTACAAACCATAATAGACTAATAGAAAATATTCAAAGTTTAACGATTATATACTATAATTGTAAATGTTCAAAACTTAACGATTACATACTACGAACTGTAGTTTAGTAGAACTAGAAAGTAGATGAAGAATGAAGATGACCGCGTCATTTGAAGATGTAACTTAATATAAATTTGGTATTGAAAAAAATCAATTATTTTTTTATTGAAAAACAACCGCCGGTTCCGGGTACCCGGCGGGTAACGGTTCCGAAAAACTGAGAACCGGAACCGTTCTCAATCGGTTCCGTATTTTAGGAACCGGAACCGGAACCACTCATATCGGTTCCGGTTCCGGAACCGGCGGTTTCAAGACGGTTTCGGTTCCGCAAACGGGTACCCGATTCCGCTGCTCACCCCTAGTGTATATAACCAACCCATGATTAAGGAATGAAGTAAAGAATGATAGCATGGGATTCTTTGACCAAATGGTGTCATAAATTCACACAAAAAAGAAGACTAAAAATGAAAAAAAATTAATTCTTTGAGGATAATTCTTGCAAGAAATTTATGTTGGTTTCAAGAATTTTAAATTCCAAGAGCACCCCACAAGTTTGAAAAATGCACTAAACAACATCCATGGTGGTTGCATGGCCTTCAATTGCATTTGGTATTTGGTATCCAACAACCCATCAATTTAATCTAATTAATTGCAACTACTCATCATCATGATTTGGTTTCTTATGTTAAATTTAACTGGTGTTTGGTTAGAGGTATTATACAGTAATCAATAAAAATGAAAATAAAAAAAACTGTTTAATTTTGTATAATATAATGAACTCATTCCCCTAAAAAACCCAAAATTTGGTTCCAGGTTAAACTGAGGGAATATAACTTTATTTCCATTTTCATTTAATAGGCTGAACCAAACACCCCCTTAGCCTTTTAAGCTCTTATATCAAAATAATAAGGACTTTCTAAATAATATTATTTAACATAATCTATACTATATTATAAGACATTTGACATTTGATAAAAACTCTTAAAAACTATTTTTTATGCATGAAGTACTGTTTATTGATGCATGTTACTTAAAATTCAAGATTACAAGTAAAATTGTGCGTAAATACAATTTATTAAAGCTTCATGTTTGAATTGGTGTAACCAACTGCATATAAACATAATCAAATAGAGGATAAACATCTCATTTTAAATATAAAAGATCTAAAATATAATTAGGATAATTATTTAGCTCTAACAAAATACTTAATTATTATCTTAGAAAAAATTATATTACTAAACCAAAAAATAAAAAAATGAATTAAAGAAATGCACAAAAAATAAGAAATTTTAAATAGTTAGTTTGGTACTAGTATCAAAATAAAAAAATTTCCACTTTTTTATGATATATCTTCATATTTATATTTTATTCAAAAATAAAAACATTACCGCTTTCTTAAAACCACATAAAACCATATTATAACATCGACTGAGACAAAATAAATAAATAAAACGAAACATTAAAATCGAGATGTATCTCTGCGAGTACCCTTCTAGTTTTTTTATAAAACTATTTGTAATGAATCGACGATGATGTAAGTTAATTATCTGAAATCAAGGGGTCAGTAAACTAAGTGTCTATAATTTTTTTTCCGGATTTACCCTTCAATTAGCTATTGATATTATCGGACATATCGAGGTCTAGACATGCTTTATAGTTTACGTACAAGGATTAAGACCATAAATTGTCTTTCTTACTCGAGTGGCTTAACTCTTCAACAATAATCCTATTTATTGGACAATCGATCAAATCCAATCCAATAGATTATTGTATCCGTTCGGTTCCATCCAATGGATGATAGTTGAATGGATGACTGGATGGTCATCATATGATTAATTGGATATTGAAATTTTCAATCTGATTCGATCCAATTACAATTAAACATCCAATTATGATTGATCAGTTCCAATTGGATCGGTTAATTTCTACACACCCCTACTTCTTGGTATGCCCGCAGCCTATAACCTTCCTTCTTTATGTTCCTTTTGACTATACGGTAACACTTACTTTTTCGCTAACATCTCCCAACATTAAATCCCAAATTTTACATAAATTCAATCCAACCCACACCAATTATTACACCATTTTAAGCATAAGAGTAGGGCCTGACCGGTTTAAGTTTGAGCTCCAAAGGTCAAAAGTGTCTGGAGGTCTCAGATTCAAATCCAAGGAAGAATAAAAATCCCCTTGTGGCCACGGAGGTTCAAATGTGGAGACTTCGGACTACCCATAAAACGGGTGGTCGCCCTCAGATTAGTCAACTCGTATAGCGGGTTGGAGATCCATTTTTATGTTTTAACATCCCACCTCCAGATGAAATATACCGAGTCGTTTAGTTTGGTTTATTCTACCATCCACCATACATATTTCAATGAACAAATCCCAAAAAATATTCCTTCTACATAGAAATGAGGCTATATTTATTGGTCAGAAAAGAGGGTTTTCTCCTAAACTTGTTCAACATATAGAAAATGGACCACTTTTTGCATAAAGACAACACCAAAGTGACAAATCTAGTAACATAAACAATACCCCCCTTATTAAAGATTGCAACAAAGTACCTCATTTTAGTAGAGTGGTTGAAGAGTTGTTGCATTTCCTCTGGCTTTTTCAGCCTTCAAGATAACCCCAGATGCTTCATACTTATACTCCTCCACTCCTGCTATCCATTTCCATCCATAACCATGAAGAAAGATTCACCTCAATCATGGAAACCCTACTGTTGTTCAGCTGATCAAGATAAGGTTTTCTGCAGCTTTAGCCGCTGCCGTCCCTCCAGGTCGGAGTTCTCCAAGAATGTAGCACCATCGCCATCTTTCAGGCGCATGTCGTTCTCGGACCTTAGCAGGTCGTCTTCTATGCGTATTAATGAAGATATAGCGCATGCCTTTGGGCCCGACTTGTTTGACTTTAAATTGAGTGAGTTGCGAGCCATAACTCAGAATTTCTCCAACAATTTCTTGCTAGGTGAAGGAGGGTTCGGTAAGGTGCATAAGGGTTATGTTGATGAGAACATGAGGCCTGGGTTGAAGGCTCAACCGATTGCCGTTAAGCTCCTTGATATTGAAGGACTGCAAGGCCATCGCGAGTGGCTTGTAAGCTTACTATCTCTATTTTTCTTAAGTCTCTAGTTCATAACAGGAAAGTTCATTTGAGAATCGTTAATTCATGAATAGTGGGTTCTCACGGTTCTCAAAATATTCAATATATACACACACGCACATGTATATATGTATGTATGTACATGTGCGCATATACATATATGTATATATAACAATCTTACAAACATCTGACTAACTGTCAATGGTATAACTAAAGGCGGAGGTGATATTTCTCGGTCAACTTAGGCATCCAAATTTGGTAAAATTGATCGGTTATTGTTGTGAAGAAGAAGAGAGACTTCTTGTATACGAGTTCTTGGCTCGTGGAAGCTTGGAAAATCATTTGTTCAAGAGTAAGCTTCTATCGACTTTTGATGGTTGTTCTCTAACGACTTGATTGTAAGCTAAGCCTAAATTGTTACATCTATAGGGATCTCGGTTTGTCTGCCATGGGGAATTAGAATAAAAATTGCAATAGGCGCGGCCAAAGGTCTCGCGTTCTTGCACGGTGCCGATAACCCAGTTATATATCGTGACTTCAAAACGTCCAACATCTTACTTGATTCCGTATGTATCTCAAACCTTTTAAACCACATCTTGCTAAGAGTTTATATACTAACTTTGTTTCTCCCCCTTTGGATTTCGGCAGGATTTTAATGCCAAATTATCTGATTTTGGGTTGGCAACAATGGGGCCAGAAGGATCAAATACTCATGTGACAACTAGAGTCATGGGCACCTATGGATATGCTGCACCTGAATATGTCAACACTGGTAATGTTTCAACCCTACTACAAGTTCGTTCTGTCTATTCAGGGTGCGTTCGGTACGTGGGATAGGATGAGACAGGACAGAATAAAAACTTGTAGTTCCTACCTTTGTTGTGACACTAGATGAGGACAGGATTGGACTGAGTGAGACAAAAGTACATTTTCTTTATCCCACAAAAATAGATGGAACAAAAACTGGGAAATGTGACAAAATGGATAAATTACTAAACTACCCATGTCAGATTCTACATCACTCTCATTTGTCTAGTCATGTCCCGCCCCATCCGCATACCAATCACTTATAATTGTTAGAAGTTTGCAACATGGTAAATGTTCGTCGGTGATGAAATATGTTGATATGCTAAATTGTAGGGCACTTGACCACGAAGAGTGACATTTATAGCTTCGGAGTGGTGTTGCTAGAACTATTGACGGGAAGAAGAGCAATGGATAAAAACAGGCCAAAAAGCGAACAAAATCTTGTGGATTGGGCAAAGCCGTACTTGACTAGTAGCCGAAGAGTGCGTGCAGTAATTGATCCTAGGTTGGCAGGACAATACTCGGTTAGGGGGGCCAAGGAGATGGCTCTTCTAGCGCTATATTGCGTGAGCCTGAACCCCAAAGACAGACCAAAAATGCCTGCAATAATCGAAACCCTTGAAGGCCTTAAGAATTTCAAAGATATGGCAATCACTTGTGGCCAGTGGCCCCCGGCTTCACAGAAGACCCCGAGGAATGCAGTTTATATGCCAAAAGAAAGAAAAGACACCAATGGAGGTCGGATCTACTGGAAACAGACTCCTGTTAATCCTGTAAGCACAAAAGGGTAGCGAACGGAAATGAAGATTGTATGAAGGAGAAGAAAAATATGCACCACTTCCATGGATATATGTAAATGATAAATGCATATATGTACATAAAATTTTGATAAAATGTGCTCATGTATGAGTGGTCTGTGTGCAAGAAACAAGAAGCTACTCGAAGGTCGTTTTGTTCATAAAGTGATGCAATGTAGACTTATCTCCAAAAACTTTCAAGCATGCACATATGATCTTATAAGGAGACATTCCAACTTTTGGTCTACATTCTTTCTTCCGAGCATCGACTAGCTATTTTTCATTTCTTGTTCTATGTATTACACTTGATCTCAAATGGATAAATCACATAAGAAGGGCATATATAATGAAATGATCTAAGATTATAATACCATCCATCCACTCCTTCCTCATCTTACCATTCTAGGATCAAAATTAAGTGGATCACATATCAGTTCGTCTACCAATTTAATTTATTCTTGGACTTCCTATTTTTCTTTAGTCCGTGGCAAGATTGACCACAATGATTAGTAGATCCCAAAACAGTCCCTGATGCATTTTCTGTTAATTGAACTCTTTACTCCTTTGCACACACTCTCACCTGTAGCCTGCTTGCTTGTTTCTTTTAATTTTTGTTTTCCAAACCAGGGTCTGCACAAAAACAGCCTCTTTACCCTTTGGGGCAGTGGCAAAGACTGCTTACATCCTACCCCTGACCCTACCTCTTTGTTGGATTTACTGGGTTAGTTCAGTTTTGGTTTATATCAAAGAAATAAACTTTGTCTACCAAAAGCATAGATAACACTCCCCCACCACCATCACAAAACAACATCAGTGCTCTATCAGGAAGCTTTGCCGCCTTATTTGTTGATTGAAAACCCAAAAAAGCATTTGAACCAAGTCATATAAAAAATCAAGATCGAGAATAATACAATACAAAAGAAGAGAAGCATAGGTTTACGTCCTTTGGAAAGGTATGGTTAATCTTTTGTGACCAGAAACTTCACTATGAGCCATAAGTAGAAAGAAGAACAAACAGAAATATGATCTAAAGTTCTATATTATGCAAATGGCTTCAGGAGACCGAGCACATGTCACTCAAGCATATATGCCAAGAATGAACATCATAGAATATACAGTGACATATTATCCAGATGGAGGAATCTCCATAGGAAAAGCAATTGGTAGTGTCAATGGAGGAGTGAAATGGACTAACCTTTTCAGGAGCACGACTACAAGAAGGGCAAAAATAAGAGCTTGATTCTGCCACTCACTCTTGACTAAAACCAACACTGCTACATCTGTGCATCAAATGGCCATACTGATTCAAGCTTGTAGTGTTTTTTTCTCCCGCAACATGTGAAACACAATTCCTTTTTAACAAATGATCTCATTCATCAATGAAGGCATCTCCACAAGCTGTTCTTCTCGACAACCCATCAATTGCATACTTAAAACTCAGACAATTTGGAGTGAATCCAAATTTTTGCATCCTGTTCTGAAATTCCATCGACTTACCAATATCACCTTCCTCACATAACACTTTAAAAAGCTCATTATAGCATTCATTGTCACATACTTGGAACTCCTCGGCAAAGAAGCTCAATAATGACTCCGCTTGATTAAGATTCTTCTCTTTACAATGCCCAGCTATCAAAGATCTGCAAATTGTCGTATCAGGCTGGATGCCAAATTCAACCATATCCCTCATGAAAACTTCACCCTCTGTGGTTCTATTTAGTCTACTCAAACACTCTATGATTGTTCTATAGGTGATCAGACTCGGCTTTATATTCTTGAAAAACATCTCATCTTTTAGCTGTATAGCCTCATTTACATAACTGGATATACAAAACGAAACTATCAATTCATTGTAGATTTCCAACTTATGTGCTTCTTTGCCATCTTGCACCATGCGTTCCCAGAGACTCTTGGCTGCAAATGGTTTATCTACCCGGCACAAAGCAACAACTAGATCAATTTGGAGATCTCTACAAACCGAAACTCCAAACTTTTGGAGCTCTACAATAAGATTCACAGCTGAAATTAACATGTTTTTCTTTCTATATCCTTCTATAAGTACTAAACAGGTGAACTCATTAGGGGGAACTCCTTCTCTGATCATGTCATGAAGTAAAGTACGAGCTTCTTGCATCATTCCTTTATTAATATAGCCACATATAAGAGTATTGTAAGAGAAAACATCTGGGTACAGCCCGATTTGAATCATACGATGGAATAACTTATGAGCTTCCCTTACATTACCCTCTCTGCAAAGCCCATTTATCAGAGATGTATGAGTAATCAAATCTGGCATCACATGTCTTATATACATGATATTATAAAGATAGAGGCCATCTTTTAATCGACCATTCCTCACATAGCTATCTATCAGTGTGTTATAGGTGACAATATCAGGATCAAATCCTTCTTCTTCCATCTTGTCTAAGAACTCGTTCACCTTATCCACATCCCCACTCTTGCATATAACATGAGTTAATATGTTAAAAGTAATCGTGTTAGCACGGACCCCAATTTTCCTCATTTCCTCATAAATTCCCCAACATTCATCGATTTGATCCAACTTCAAAAGTCCATCTAAGAGAAAGTTAATCGAAACGATTTTTGGAACAAAACCAAGCTTAACCATCTTCCTAAAAGTAACAAAACCATCCCAAACCAAACCAGCTTTTAGGTATGCCTTGAGAAGCATATCAAATACAACTGGTTCCCAGATACATTCTTTGGTACACAGAACCAAAATTTCAAAAATACTTACCTTTTCAGATTTGTTCCTATTGAGCTCAATTAACTCAGATAAAAGCTTCATCGTTTGTGGAAGGTTGTGAGACCAAGCTAGTATATGCAACATCAGACAGTAGTTACGAATAGTTGGGACAACGCCTGTACCATTTCTAACCCAATTGAAGAAAGTAAGAGCTGCAAACGAATCAGATTGGCATCTAAGAAGAACCCTTGAGACTTCTTGGTTGCCCAGATGAGGGATCATACCTTTGTCAAGAAGAGTACTTCTTCTTTCCTTGAGATTCGTGCATATGTTATCAACAATTTTGCTAGGATTTTGGGTGTTTGGGAGAAAATTGTAAAGTGGGTTTAGGAAGGAATTTGTTCTTGAATCAGGTAACGTCTGTAGGGATGAAAGAGTAGACTTTGACAAGTGATGGATTTTAAAAGCTGATTGCGAGATCGATTTGAGAAGGATTTCATTCACTAGACTTCGATTCATCACTATTACTTTTGAGTAGGGTTAATGCTATCGAAATATGAAGTACGAGAGAATTACGTACCAAATTTCGATCAACCAAAACTGTTTAGGTGCTTGGCGAACAGATTCGAACTTTCTGAAATTGGAGATGGCGAAAAAAGAAGCGCTGATTTTGGATGATTTTCTAGGGCGGCGATGTATGATTGATACGGCGGTGAGAGGCCGTCGGTGCACAACCGCCCAATTTTCCGTTCATAACAAACACGAAACGGCGCCTTCATCCGACTTCCATAACGGAAGGTAAAAATAGGTCCTAAAACATTCTTTTTTATTATATTTTCACGGTCCGTTGAAATAATTTATGTTTTTTTTTATAAAAGTATTTATTATTTATTATAAGTTATAAGTTATAAGGATTTAACTTTTGTAAAAACTCCTTATTAGCAGTTTGGTATTAATATAAGTTGTTTATCCAAACATTTAAAAATGTTTATTATCCATGACACATCAGAATAAGTCAATAAGTTGTTTTTATAAGCAATCTCAAACACCCCCTAAATAATTTATAATATTTTATTACATGTATAAAATATTTTAATAAATAATCGATATTATAATCTTAAAAATGAAGAAATCTACAGGAGTTCAATGTATTTTTTTAGAAATATTGAGTTTTGTGTTATCAATTTTAGAAAATCTGTTGAAAAAGTTATAGCAAAAATAATATCTTAGATACATAGGAGAGAGTAGCGTGTGCAAAAAATCAACCGACCGATCCAATTAGAAACGGATGACGATGACAATGATTGGATATCCAATTGTAATTTGATCGAATCGAGTCGGAAATTTCAACATATAATTTGAATCGGTCGGTCGTAGGATGGCAGTTCAGAACTGATAAGAACCGAATGAATCGAACATAACCGAATTATCATCCAATGAGAACCGGCCGATACCATCCAATTATCATCCAATACCAAATCCAACTACCATCCAATTAATATATTATTCAATAAAAACTAAAAATTTAAAAAAGAAAACAGTCAAAATAGAATTGGATTCGACAAACAACATCAACTGATGTTGATGACACAAATGAAGAAAAATGAATGATTGGATCGGTTTTAAAACCTCAGTATCTTGTATGGTTAGTTTAAGGGAAACAAAATGTATGACATCGATAATAAACATTTTTGAGTGTTTAGATAAATAATTGACACTGATAATAAATAGGTTTTGAAGACGTTAAACCCTTCTAACTTATAATAAATTGATAGGCGTTTCAATTACCTAAAGTTGCGTAAAATAAAAAAAGAGAGAAAAAACCTCGGCCATGGGTTTAACTGCCCAAGAGCTTACATGAGTCGGATGCCATGGATGTTGGCGGGGAGAAAATGCAGTAGAAAATGAACAGTAACAATCACGACGGCACCCACCATCACCACCTCCAACCCCACACTGACAATACCTCCTCACGTTCCCAACCTCAGCAGCAGCGCCGTCCACGTGGCTTCGCTGCGGCGGCGATGGGCGTCTCCACCGTTACCACAACCATCAACAACAATCCTAGGGGCAGTAGAAACGAGAGAGAGAAAGAAAAAGAACGAACCAAACTTCGAGAACGCCACCGCCGCGCCATCACCAGTCGTATGCTTGCTGGTCTCCGCCAGTACGGCAACTTCCCTCTACCTGCACGCGCCGACATGAACGACGTTCTGGCCGCCCTTGCCCGCGAGGCCGGTTGGATCGTCGAACCCGATGGTACCACTTTTCGTCAATCCCCACCCACTTCTAAATTGGTCAGATCTTTCTTCTTCTTCTTCTTTCAAATCATGTTTATTTATTAGGGTTCTTATTTATTTACATCTTGACATGGGTACTCCTGATTTCCTAATCTTTATGGGTTCATGGTGCCATTTTTGGTATTTGTATTGTACATAGACATAATGCATATGATTATATCTTTGCAAATTACGTTGTACTAAATCTTGATTTCTGGACAGGGTGTGTACCCTGGAAGGTCTGTAGAAAGTCCATTATCGAGTAGTTCGTTAAAGAGTTTTCCTGTGAAAGCATCATTGGATTTTCCACCATCTGTTCTCAGAATCGACGAGAGTCCATCGCCTGCTTCTCTTGATTCTGTTGTGGTGCCAGGAAGAGGGAGCACAGAATGTGAGAAATATGGTGCCAGCCCTATCAATTCACAAGACTGTTTGGAGACCGATCAGGTCTGTGTTGTGCAAATTTTCGATCTAACGAAGCATTATAAGCCTTGAAATCCAAGTTGGGCAAACAGGATGAGATGCTATTTTTATCTGACCCTGATGATTGTGTGTGTTGTCTTTACTTTCTAAAGTTACATGATGAACTACATTTGACCCTGCAATTGATCATTGCAGCTTATGCAAGAAGGGCATATGGTTGAGCAAGTATTCAACTTTTTAGGGACTGCATATATCCCTGTTTATGTGATGCTTGGAGTAAGTGGTTGGTTATTGTTTCTCTATATTCTATATATAACAAAAAAAGACAATCTTTATACTCGTTGCTACACTTCCGATTGGTTAATTATCTATCTCTCTATCCGTCTCTCTATATATGTATATATAATTTTACTCTGCAGACCGGCTTGATCAACAAGTTCTGTCAGTTGATAGACCGTGATGCTGTTAGAAAGGAGCTAAGGCTTCTGAAATCATTGCATGTAGATGGTGTATTCGTAGACTGTTGGTGGGGTATTGTTGAATCCCAGGGTCCACAGAAATATAATTGGTCTGGATATCGGGAATTATTCAACATTGTCCATGAATTTGAGCTGAAATTACAGGTATCAAGATTTGATCACTCATATTTCGTCATTTTCCCCCTAAAGATTTCAAACTTAGCTTTTAACTCTATGATCCCCATTGATTGTTTAGGGTTTAACTACTCAAGTGTTGGTGAACCATCTCCAGTCGTATAGATCTTCATGATCTTTCACCATCTAAATTTCAAAGATACATCCTTTCAATACGTAGACTAACTTTTAAACCTTTTGGACCGTTTTGCTTTTATGTCTGGGAGCATACGTACGCTTGAAGGGTTCAATGACCATTTGAAGTTCCATTTTTCCTTTAATTTTAAAGGTTGGGCTGGCATTTCATGAGTATGAAGGGAATGATTCCGGGGGGATATCTATACCCCTCCCCCAGTGGGTTCTTGAGATTGGGAAAGAAAACAAGGATATTTTCTTTACGGACCATGAAGGACGAAGAAACACTGAATGCTTATCTTGGGGTGTTGATAAAGAACGAGTATTGAAAGGAAGAACCGGCGCTGAGGTATCATAAGCTTTTAATCATATACTTCTTCCTTTCAATCTTTAACGAGTCACGTAAAATGCTTTCCCACTTTTGATATGTCCTCTAAGATTTAACATCTTCTGTGGGTGCTTTGAATACTTCCATTATTTTTGCCTTATATATGCTACTTGGATATCCCATTATGTATAGAACATTCTGGATTGTTCTAACAGAATGTGGGTTTCATCTGGCAGGTTTATTTCGACGTCATGAGAAGCTTCAGAACGGAGTTTGATGATATGTTTGTTGAAGGTCTTATTACTGCTGTCGAAATCGGACTGGGAGCCTCGGGAGAACTGAAGTATCCTTCTTTTTCAGAACGGATGGGATGGAGATATCCTGGTATTGGTGAGTTCCAGGTATCCGAGCATGTTTATCTCTTCATTTTGCTTACAGTTTCTTATTTATCAATCTAAAAACACACACATCTTTTGCAGTGTTATGATAAATATTTGCAACAGAATTTACGCAAAACTTCAAGTCTTCGTGGTCACACTTTTTGGGCTCGAGGACCTGAAAATGCCGGTAATTACAATTCTAGGCCACAAGAAACGGGTTTCTTCTGTGAACAAGGTGATTATGACAGCTATTATGGGCGTTTTTTTCTCCAATGGTACGCTCGGTCCTTAATAGATCACGCCAATACTGTTCTCTCTCTTGCAAGTCTAGCATTTGAGGAATTACAGATGGTTGTTAAGGTAATAATTTTGGAACATTTGTTGTTTATAACAAACAATTTTATATATTTGTCGTTTTTAGAAGTGTGTTTGGTTGTTTATTTCTGATGGGAGTATGTTGAACATTTTAGAATTTTGTCTAGGCAGATTCCGGCTGTTAACTGGTGGTATAAATCTAGAAGCCATGCAGCTGAGCTCACAGCTGGATATTATAACCCTGCTAACCGAGATGGGTACTCGGCACTCTTTGAGGTTCTTAAGAAATACTCAGTTGCAGTGAAGTTTGTCTGCTCAGAACTGCAGATTTCTAGTGACGCAAGTGATGAATCACTTGCCGATCCAGAAGGGTTGACATGGCAGGTTGTGCACCGGTCAAAAGCCTCTTCTATCTTTGTTCTTTTACGTTTGTCGTTCTTTTTGCTATAACAACCGCTCTACTCTGTGGGGGTAGAGTTCAGGTTTGCTTACATCTTACCCTCCCTGGACGCCCACATCCAGGCTGGATATACTGGGTTTGTTTCGTTCTTGTTTTGTCAATTTATCGCAGGTGAGGCTTTGGCTGCGCCTGGATTCGAACCCAAGGAAGACGAGATTTCCACTACATTCCCATGACCCTTAACCTTAATCATGGTCAGAGATTGTTTCATGTTAAGATTTTGATTGTGTACTATTAAATCTTACAGGTACTGAATTCCGCTTGGGAACAAGGTTTATCTGTAAGCGGTCAAAATGCATTTCTATGTTACGATAAAGAGGTATTCATGAGATTAGTCGAGACTGCAAAGCCAAGCAATGATCCGGATCATCATCACTTTACATCCTTCACTTTTCAACCGCCCTTGCCTTTGGTTGAACGAACAATATGCTTCTCGGAACTGAACCACTTCATCGGATGCATGCATGGTACATAGTCCAAAACTCATGGTTTGATTTTACATTTTTTGCTTTCTGATTTATCTGATTATGTTGATGTCGAAACTTGAAATGAAACCACACAAACCCAGTATATCCTACTCGACAAACATTTCTTAATTCCCATTTGTATATAGCGTTGGTTGTCCATTGAACCAATTCAAACCATTACATCCCACCTGAGGGTGAGAGTATGCAGACTTGACTTCTAACTTAGGAGTAGAGCGGTTGTTTTTGTATATTTTCTTCAACGACTGAAGTAAGACTTTTTGCAGGAGAAAACGCGGGAACGGAAATGTGATTGCTATGGAAGTTGGTTTTAACGTGAGGGAAGATGGCGCGCGAGCGATCGTGAAGTGCATTCCTACCATTTGGGCAAGTGCCCTCTTAGATGCCCATCTACAAAACTATAACCTGTTGTAATTGTTGAAATATTGGCCTAAAAACAAGAAATTTGTTATCTTTTTCATTTGCCTTGCATCTTTACGACTTCCGGATGAAATCATCGCTTTATGTAAAATCGAGAATTATAACATGGAAAACCCAATTGGCAAAATAATGATCTTCGAGCATCGATAAATTTTTTTCCAGGTCTTTAATGTAAAAAGGCAAAACATGAGAAATCAAACCTAAATAGATGACAAAGCAAGTCTAGTAAGCATGATAAAGCAAACTGGTTATGAGTTGTAAATACTATATGTGTTGCCGGAACGATTTGATGATAAAACAAGTGTAATAAGCATGATAAAGCAAACTAATTATGAGTTGTAAAGGCTAGAAGTATGCATTGACAAAGCTACTGATGACGACAAAGCAAGTCTAGCAAGCACGACAATTAAAAGCTGGAAGGATGATGTGTCAAGATTCTTATATCTTAAGCATGAGGTGTTAAAACTCTCGTAAGAGTACAACTACGAGAACAAAAAAAACAAGTAGTTGATCTAAAATGTATCTGAAAACCCAATATTTTTATATATAAATATATTTATTTATCTAATTTTATTTCGAAAATCTAAAATCCTAATCGACGGTACTATTTTTTAATTTCTAAACCCAATAACGATCTTATCAATCCTCTCGATTGATTGATTCATCGATTGAATATATACATTAACCGCATATAACTATATCCGAACCGGACCAACCTGAACTCGGAATTATCCAAAATTTGAGGCTTGACTTTCATATCCAACCCATTCGATGGTGAGTGTTAAAGTAAGAACCGGACATTTCCTTGTCTCCAAGCGCCCGAATTGGAGTTGGTTTCAAAACCAGCCCAACATTATTAGATGATCACGCCAACTTTCCCGTTTAACGGATTGACAGATTCAACCCCAATTTCCTAATTTATACTCCACACGATTAATCAAACACTAAATTTTGCCAATTTTGGTGGATTCAATTGGGGGTAGGTTTGATTTTGTTCAACAATCCAATCCCAAAAAGCTTGAAACCTTTCCATTTTCCATTTTCATGGTGAAAATGGATCTGTTCGCAATGCTTCCACGTTTCCAATCCTACTTTTTGTAGCACTGCTGGCCTTGTCACCTTTTTGCTCAGATCTGGTCGCTAATTCCTCCATTCAAATTTAAATTTGAAGATCGACGATTCGGATTGCTTATTTCTTTGTTACTGATCTAACAATGTCGAAGAACTCAACCGCCGGTTATGGCACGGTTACGGTTCCAGTTCCGGTTCCGGTTCCGGTCTCCACCAACACCACCGAGGCACCGCCACCAGCAACGCCTCATAGCATGATCGCACGGGCGAGGTACCACACGGAGAACTTCATCGCACGGCGTCGCCCATGGAAAGAGTTTTTGAATTATTCCGCCATAACTCGACCGCTAAGCTACGACGACGCCATGGGACGATTCAAACGGAACCTTAACTACTTCCGAGTCAATTACGCCATGGTGATCCTTCTCATACTCTTCCTCAGTCTCATTTATCAACCAATTTCAATGATTACGTTTTTGATCGTATTCATCGGTTGGTTTTTCCTTTACTTCTTCCGAGATCCTCGAAGTCCTGTTGTGATCTTCAACCATGTGTTTGATGATCGTGTTGTGTTAATGGCTCTGAGTTTGTTAACAATCTTCGCATTGGCATGTACGGATGTCGGAGTTATCATGTTGGTGGCTTTAGCCGTTGGTGCCGCTGTGGTGGCTATACACGCCGGAATCAGGAGCACCGATGACCTGTTTTTGGATGAACAAGAGGCCGGCGATGGCAGTTTGGTTTCTGTAGTTGGTGATAAATAGTCATTATGAACAACTTACAGTTTGAATTCATCAAATCAAATCAAATCAAATCAAGTGCAGAACACGATTTCACAAGATTGAATCAGGTTTGGTCTCTTGATCTTTGTAGGCTGCAATTTTGAAGTACAGTAGGTGAAGAACATGCTTTTAATATTCTTTTTTATTTTTCCGTTTTGGGTAGTTTGATTATTGTTTTGTTGATCCTATTCGCCATTTTTGGATCTTGAAGCTCGAATCTCAAGTCCCATTTCTTTGCTGAATGAGGTAGTTTTATTCGTACTTTGCCAAAGAGGCAGATTGAAGTTCTTTTGTTGAAATTACTGGTTTATGGACTATGGAGCTTCTAGTGTTCTTTATTCGATTGAAAGTTTGATGATTGCAATTGAGAACACACTGCAATTACGATCATTCATCAAATACAACAAACCACCTTTGGGGTATCCAAGTATGTATAGGGACTAGTTGCTAATGTGGATGGTAAAATCTTACCCTTAAATAGTGGACCTAAATAATATTAGACAACTTAAAAGACTATGTTAACAAATAAAGAACAAACACATCATACCCACATCGACCATTTGGTCTACCAGTTGTTCGACATATGAGCAGAGCACAGACACAGAGAGACATCGAAAACTGGACAAAGGATCTGCTGCTACAATGAACGAGTTTGATCCACCAATGATCATGGGTAATCTATCCGATCTGATAGCCCATAGCGCATGGTAACGGAAATCTTGTGCAGTGAAGTCAACTTCAGGTCAATCTCCCCTAACAAATGGCGTGGCACACCTCTCTTTTCGGGTTCTGTGATTTTGTTGGACATGCATCTTGTAGGAGTTGATAATCTTGCCGGAGTATTTGGTACAGACAGGACTTCCTGTGCCGATTGCTCCCATAATGAAAGCAACATGTTGCTGTTAAATATGAATCTTCAAGGTGATTGTAAGTAATCATAACAGTATCAACTTAGTTGGGCTTTGCATTAGACAAGTCCCAAGTGCTGGTGTTATATATAAACATCAAATATAGAAACGTATTTATTCAAGTCCCAAAGTTGATTCATTTTCCCATTTTTTATCAACTCAAGATGAGTAATGAAAATCAAACCCCCAAATTCCACTTGCATACAAATAGGTATAATGACTTCAAACCACCAAACATTTACTTCGTCAAAATTTGCAGGCATATTAAATAGGATGGCACTAGATTTAGAATATGTGGAGGAACCCTATATTACTTTCCAAAAGAGACCTTGGTGAGGGAAGGGAGGTTCCGTCATGTATAAAGAAGAAAGGGTCCAGGTCTAGTCAATGTGGGACTATAAACAAGGCATGCTGCTACCTCAAAATTACTGCAAAGAACCTAAGAGAACTATGTTGCATAAACCAACTAGTTGGTAAAGTTGAATCCAACCCAAACAAGGAAGTCACTGATGGAGCATGCTAGAACACTGAGTTGACTAACAGTGAAAGTGATTAGAAAACAGATTAAAAGTTTGACTGATTAGACAGCCGCTATGGCAGGGGAATTTTACTAATCTAACTTCAGACATCTGTCAGAAAATGAACATACAAAGTAGCAATGTTTTCTCAATGACCTACTAGGTATAAAGAAATATCTTAGTCTATTGAGGGAGACAGAAAGAACTGCAACAGCAATAGCCACATATCATAACAGCATAAAAGATCGGATACCCCTAGGACAACAAATAGATGTCTAACAACCGAGTTAACCAAATGTACCTTGGAACTGCTTCTATCAAAGCTAAATGCATATAGAAGCACACCTGGAAGAAGTAAGTGTTACGAATAGATTACAGTTACAGAAACAATTAGCATACCAGTGATTCCATAGAGCTAAATGTGTCATAAAGACCGACTATTTTTTAAATATTTATTTATACGAACATATCAAAATTACAATCAGTTTGGAGTAATTGTGTACCTCCAACGGCTTGAACTTGCATGCTGAGAAACAACATATAAAATCATTACTTCGCGGAACCAGCTTAAGAACATAAGAATAGAAGTTGAAGGCCAAATAAATGCTGGTTTATATTGCAAAAAGAAATTTTTGCCTGGGCTAATACAGTAAGTTTCACTCAATTTCAGAAAATACCATCTAATGCTGGTTTCTAAATGCAGATAACTTTTGGGAACATTGGTTGAGGTAGCCAATTTCACTTGCTTCTTGTTTCTAGCATTAAAATGTGCACAACTCCTTGCAAGCTTTTCTTACACAAAAGGGTAAATCTGATTCAACTCCTTGAAATAAAATAGAAAAACATAAATGGCATCTAAACTGCAAGAGAACAACTTCCACCTCTAAATATAGTAGAAAACAAAAATAGCATAGAAACATAACAAGATTCGTTATATTTAATAAACCAAGTAATACCTCTACTCATACAGATGCACAATGGTTGGATAATCAAGGTATATGCAAGACTAGAAGTAAAACAGACCAAGCCATCTCGGCACCAGTTATGAACCGTCGCTTACTAAACTAGAAACAGGACAAATCCCCCTCGATACATATCCCTAATTAGGAACAAATAATACTTGGTTGTTCTTTCCTTGTTTTATACAATTACCGAAAAGGAGTTAAATATACAGAACAGTTATGAAGTTATACAACTATTAAAGTTAGATTATCTTCCCCAATTTTAAAGATTTGAGATCTAGCTTTTATAATAATTAAAACAAACAGAGCTAAACTACATTTTCTATGCTAATTCTAGTTCTTGACAATTGAAAATTGACATACAAACATTATTTTATAACCAGTGTTTGTTAAAATGTTTGACTTGGTTTAACATATTCTTCCCTAATTGTTAATCCATGTCATTACAAACTTCCAAGAATTCCAATGGGCAATCCAAAGTCAAAATGCAGGTCTATACTTGGAACCTAAAGAGCACACCATCTAACAACTAAAATTTTACCTAATTCCTTATAGTGACGACAAAAAAGGTTGATCGATTTACTCAATTATAACATAAATCCAAGCTGTTTTCATTGCTAAATCAAGTCTCAAATCAATAAATATCTACTACGCGTATAATCATATCGCCAAAGCAAAATTTAATAGCAGAATGCAATAATTTTCATCAATTTCCAATCAAATTGAAACCGCAGATGCAAATCACCAATAAAAATCAACCTGTTGTGAATTTTCCGAATCCAAATCTAAGATCTCCACCGCTGCTAACAATCATTCACGGCAGTTTCCGATTCAGTTGATGCAAGGCGGGACCGGTGTTCACCGAAACGATTATCCCTCACAAACTTCCGCTTTATGTGTCCGTGAGGCGCAGAAAGGCAAACACGACCCCGCCGGCGATACCGTTCCCGACCTGCACCAAGCGAATCAGAAAACCGCCGTAACGAAACAAAAGTCGCTTCATCCATCATCTCAAACCACACATATTTAGTTACAAAATCTGTATACATAATATCCATTGAATCTATGGATATAAAAGCAATAGATCTGCATGAAATTTGCCAGCAAGAGAGAAGAAGAAGAACCCTATCTATCTTTGATGGAGAGGGTATGAAGAGAAGGAGGGCGTAGGTTATTTAGAGGGCAAATAAACCAATGAAATGGAGACACGTGGAGGTGGCTATAGAAGGTCCGGTGAATTTATCAGGCAGCAGCGGTGGTGGTTGAGACAAGGGAAGGTGGGAGAACGGGATTCCGTTTTTCGTACAATGACGAGAATACCCCTGGGAGGAGGCGGTGGTAAACACAGGAGGATTGGAGGGAAGGGTGGAAGAGTAAAAGGACATGAGAGAAGGTGGGCCAGAGTTTGACTGGAGAATCAAAAGTCAAAGTTGGGTTTTGAGACATTTTTTGCACATTTAATTTGAAAATACTAAATTTTGTAAATAAACAGTAAAAACATTAATTATTTTCATCAACTAATTTGTCAAAAGAAGCCTAAAATAGATTTAATTTATGCATTTCAAAATAATTAGCGTATTTTTTTTTACATAAATGATCAATTAATGCATTTAGAAATGTCCAGTGAAATTATTTATCCTCAACTTGTTTATACTGATTTATCGAGTAAGTAGTTGTTTACTGACTGTTAGGAGAATTTGGTTCGCATGATTCCGACGGAATTCGAAGGAATTGGAATAATGAATTCTATTGACTAAATTTCATTAAGACATTTGGTTACCTATGGAATGGAATTGAATTCTACACATTCCATCGTTTATGGATTTAGTCATTCCATCACAATTGAGAAAGAATTCAATTACATTACATCATATTTTCTCAAATAGACAAAAGCATCTCCTTCCCTACTTGATCTAAATCACTGCCGACCACTACTGATTTTACCCTATTGCAGACCACCAACGTTCTAAACCATCTTTGACCATCATTGTTCTGAACCACCACCGATCGCCACCAATCTAAATCACCGTCAACCTGAACGAACCATCATTCTGAATCACTACCGACCACCACCAATCTGAACCACCGTGGACTTCAACCACCGCCGACCACTCTCAATTTTGTTGGGAAAACTGGGTTTCTGCCCATTTCAAACCAAAAACAAAGTCGAGTCCAAGCCTAGATTGGAAAGATGTTTGTGGGTTTTTTGCTGTGTTATGTGCGAACTTCTTTTGATATACTTTGTGTCTAAAAAAGGGAAGTGCGGGTAAATAAGCAATCGAACTTCAAAATGTTTAGAATTTGAAGTGAATGTTTGGGCGTAATAAATCATTGTCAGTGGGAAATGAAAACAAATACTTAATTTACGACTTCTTGATTTTTACTGATTAAGTCACTAGACAATCTTTTTTGAACAAATATATCTTTGAACTTTCTAAAACCGATTAAACAGCTTCTTATAACCTATAAAAATGATTGGTAACCTACTGTTGTGGTTAAAAACCGTTTTCAAAATTTTAGGAAAAAAACCCCCAACGAATTCTCCGATACTTTCTCTGAACAGATAAATCATCTAAACTATTTAAAACCGATTAAACAAATCATTTTAGTTTGATTTTGTGTTGAATATTCACCGCTTTTTTGTCTTGTTTTTTCCGTCAGAAATCACAGTACATATTCTTGTTGGATGCTCGTTGTTTTTTTCGCTTGTTTTTCTCTGTCGAAAATTACACTACATACTTTTTGTTGGATGTTCACTGTTTGTTATTTTGTTTGTTAAAAATCCATGTACTTTTTGTTCGTTAGACTCTTTTGTTGGATTCTCTTTTCATTTTGGTAAAATTGTGATGAACATCGTAACATCAGCTTCTGTAATTTGACTACTGAAATTTGAAATTTGAACATTATAACCCGACGTTGATATAAAACTAATTCCAATATCTGCTAACCAAAAAAGTTGGTTAGTTATGATATAAGTTTTTTCATACCAATTATAATTGGTTGGTATATAATAAAAAAATATGGTGATATCAGATCACACCCACCTCGAAAAAAAATATTATATTTATTTTATTTTGTTGGTTATATTTAATAAAATTCAATTTAATTAGCTTTAAAAAGTTCAAGAATTTATTCATTCAAAAAAATATCAACAGTCTTAATGATTTAAAATATGAAAGTCACATTAACCTAGGCATGAGAATGGGGCGGGGACCTCAATCCCCGTCCCCGTTTACTTATCTCTATTCTCGTCCCCATCTCCAACGGGGAACAGGGATCCCCAACGAGGAAACGGGAATTTTTTTTTCTGTTTATGTAAGTTATTTTAAATTAAATATGTGAGAGACCATATATGTTTAAATCTCAAACATTTTCAATAAACCTAAAACCAAAATGAATTTAGTTTAATACAAAAAAACCACAACATTATATAAAAACTAATAACCTAAAACCAAAAAAAAAAATCAATTTAATCCAAAAAAACTTAAAGCCACAAATACCAAAAGATATTGAGTTATAAAACCATATCGAGTAATATACAAAACTTATTGAGTAAATTTGATTTGACATCCAAAATATTACATATTAACATAAAAAAATTACAATTTTAGATTATAAACCTAGCTAGGAAATATGAAATTATGAATTAACACTTTAGTTGAAATAATATATATATATATATATATATATACACAATTTATTAATTAATGTATATAATGGGTATGGGGCGGGACGAGGAGTACCATACCCGTCCCCGATTTAGCGGGAAATCCCTGTCCCTAACTGGGACGGGTGGACCAGGTTCCCTGACAGATCGGGACCCATTCTCATGTCTACATTAACCAGTATTATAGGTCAAAATAATATATGTTTATGTATATTTTACTTAAATTTTCTCTCAATTATTCTCCCTAAAAGAAAATCTAGATGTGTGACCATTGTGGATTCTATTACACATCTTTTGACAATTTGGTACTCCTAAATAAATTGATATTTACCTTTAATATTTATTTATAATTTTGAAGATGATTTGAAATAAATGTAATATTTTTTTTTTGGGGAAAATAAAATGTGTTAAAATAAATAAATAATAGTTTATCAGATATTTGGGGATAAGTTTGTGCTTGTTTAGAGGTATAAAATCTATTGATCTAATTGGAACCGACTGATCTAATTAGAACTGACTAACTATAATTGGATATCCAATTGTAATTTGATCGGATCGAATTGTAAATTTCAACATTCAATTTGGATTGGTTGGTTCTCGGATGACAGTATAGAACTGACCAAAACCGAACTGAACCGATCAACATCCAATTAATCATTCGACGACTATCCAACTACCATTCAATTAATTTAATTTTGAATTGCTTAAATTGAAATTTGTTTTATATGGGGCTTTGAATTTTTAACTTCCATTGTGTTGGTCTTAACACATATTAAAAGTGATTAATTAATTTGTATTATTGTTAGAGAATTTGATTGAATTAACACACTGGATGGATCCAACCCCATCGGTTCATCCATTGGGTATCTGATGGATATCCAGTAAAAGTATCAAATAGATGGAATTGAACCGATCCAATCATCCATTGGATTGGACTTGAAGGTCTCGAGGCTAAGAACGCAACTAGCTGATGGAAAAAAGAGTGACAAAAATCCAAAATGGATCGGTTATTCAATGTTAATCGGATCGGATCAGTTGACAAAATCCAACATCCAATGGATGATTGGATCTGTTCAGTTCCCCTCACATCAAATGGATGTCAATATATGAACAGATCTATTTAGAGGGACCATCAACCGGAAGGCCAAGAGCTAACTATCAAGACTTTAGACTACCTGAAAAAGAATCTCAGAGACCCACCAAAGCACGAAAACCAAGATTTTTCAGAATTAATTAAACATTTTAAATACTTTTTACTAAATATACAGTATATTAATTTTACGAATTATGATCAGTATTATTAATTTTACTATTTCAGATAGTGTTTTATCAGGCAAATACAGAAAGTAGGTTTAAAATTTTGTTAGAAAAAACAGATGTTATAATATTCTTCAAGCAACCCAAAATACAAAATGTTGCAATTTTTTACTCGTAACTGTTACATGAGTTTTTTGTTTGATCTGAAAAATACAAGATGAAATGACAGTAAATAAATGAAACTTCGATGACACTAATGGTAGGGGACACATATCTTAACATGTAAACATTAAACGTTTACAATAACTTAGATGCTTTAATAAACATTAAACGTTTACAATAACTTAAATGCTTTAATAAACGTAACTCGACATAACATATTTCAAGTATCATGTTGAGGTAATAAGGTACGTTAAGTTGTCCAGATGTGTAAAGCCAAAAGACTGGAATGTTCATCACAAAAAAGAAACACGTGTTTAATTAAATCAAGAACGTCCATTTAGTAATCAACGGTCGTTATTTAATCAATCGTAACTATTTTTAATTAAAAAATAAATAAAAAATAACCGATAAATAAATGGGTTGCATCGATTATATAATCAACGGTTGCATGTAATTTTGTGCGATATGTCTCCCAAAAGATCAACCTTGAACCAATATTTCGTCCTTTCCCACTATTCACAATATTCCAAGGAGGACCCCATTTTTAACCACTAATTTCATCTTCCACCAACTTCATTTTCTTACTCTTTTATTTAAATTTTTATTTATTTATCAGTCTATCACTAACTTACCTGGTAAGATTTTAATAAACCAACACGGTGTCGTATGTAATAACTTATCTGGTAAGTGCTAACCGTGGTAAGAGTCTTCGCATTCACTTACTAGGTAGGACTCTGGGTTCTTACTTTGCTTTTTATCGTATAAGACTCTCGGTTTTTGTCATATTTATCCGGTAAGGTAATTTAACTTGATAAGTGCTTACTCGAATAAGCTTTGGTAAACAGCCTCTAAGTTCCCTAAATAAAAAATAAAGATCATAACAAAATACGTTTCATTTTGGGATTCAATATGCTGCGTCAAAGCCAAGACCAACGTGTCTACTGTACTCTTACCTGGTTAATGCTTACCTAAATTTGTATTGGTAAATAACATAAGAATGTAAATAGTCCAAAGTCGATAAAAATACTCAAAAACTTGCTAAGTAGCAAAGGCGGTACGACTACTCACCACAATACATGACAAAAGCATGAATCCGCTTGATTTTTTTTTCCTAACGATGGCACCATTTGACTATAAGAAACAAATATAGAGATATTTTTCACAAAATCAGCATTGGTCTATTAATTAGTTTATTGTTTTCATATGTGAGTTCCTGTGTTCAAGTCTTTTATTACAAAAAAAATTTTGAAATTAAAATCCAAAAACTAAAAAAATGACATTAAAGGGATTTGAACTCGGGTCTGAGATGGAAAAAGAAGTCTTATAAACCAACTCTACCAAGGGAAACTTATGTTTTCGTTTTAGTTTCAAAATATATACAGTTGCACACAACAAATTGATACGGTGACACTTTTCACGACCCTATAACTTTTTTCACTACCGAAACCATGACACATGCCACCATAAGAAGTGCCTAGGTCCATCCTTGTGAATCCGAGTCCAAACACGATATGCATAATGATTTCCGTATAGACAACAGAAGAGGATGTCTTTTTACTAAACTCGAGCAAACAACTACATACGCTAGCGTCTTACAACAGTTTTAAAGAGAAAACTTAACTCGGATTGCTGTTACGTGCCTAGTCAAACTTGAAGTCGAAAGCAAAACCATCCTGCAAATACCGTCATAAGTCCTGAAGTTAGAAATCACAAGGGAAAAAGAAACATTATTGGTCCTTTGGGACGTGATCGCGCTGGATTTAAGAAGTAAAGAGAGCAAGAAAACGACCCAGTGCTTGTGGGAAAGACTCAGTGAAAAAAGGCAGTAATAACCGAACCAGCCTGGGTAGTGTAGGGTACGTAAGAGTGCCGAGTATGAAACAATTTAAACTCAAGAGGGCTACAGCATCAGAACTCGGCTTGTTCTCGATGGTGGAGAAGAGCCCAACAGCACTCTTTAACGACATACCAACCACCATAAAAAGAGCTGTGATGAGCGGCATGCAAGGGTCTCCGGCCTCCCATACAACCATTCCAACCAACAGTGATAATATCGTACTAAAGAGACTTTGTGATAGTGCAACTTCCTTCCATTCTCCAAGAATCTCGACACCAGGTATGATTTGGTGCATTAGGGACACACCATTGGTTTTGACGGAATCATTTGCGTCAAATTTACCTCTGTTGTCATCCTCGAACGCATTTTTATGCATCAGAATGTCCGTGAGGCCTTTGCCACTTTGATAATGATCGGATTTCCACGGTGAAATATCGTCTTTAAAGTCGGATACTTTAGCATCCCTACGCTTTTCGCTGTAGCCATAGCCTGCACCAACTTGAGTACCAGTGTCCCAATGCGATTTGCCATGAACTTCCTGCAGGCGGAGGTTTTCATCCTTGAGATCTTTCAACTGTCAAGAATGCAGAAATATTTCATCACATATATCAGAGTTGAAATTCGAGATGAAGGCTGGGTGAGTTTGGTATCTAAATAGAATAGGACAGGACAACTGTTCAATGTTTGGTAAGACAGAACCGGACAGAGCAAAATAAAAGAACCAATTTACCTCTAGTGAGTTGCTTATATCTTTTATATATTTTGATTAATCTATGTAATTTATTAAATTATATAAAATGAATATTTTTATAACAAAATATATAATTAGAAAGTTCGGCAAGACGACTAAAATGACACCAAAATAAAAAGTTCATGTAGTTTCCAATTTTTATTTATACTTTTCTATATTATGTTTTTATTATTAATATTTAATAAATTACATAAATTAACCAAAATATAAAAACCGTATAAAAATAAAATTTTAATAATACTTTTAAGGACAATACAGTGAAAATTTATGGAGCATGAAATAAAACAAAAAAAAAATTTAAAGAACGAATAAAATGTAAAAAATGGAGACATATTTGATATTTTACAAAAGAATTAAATCTTATTTTCAGATAAAATATAAGTCTGTTCCACCTTGTTCCATGCCACTTTGTTCTACTCTGATTCCGTCTATTCCACATAAGCCCCACCAAACGTGGAACAGTAATCTCTATTCTGTAGAGTATGCACCCTGAGTGAACAAAGGTACTCTTAATCCGACTATAAGAACCTAAAATAGTTGAGAAATAAACAAAGGAGGAAATGTGGATGCCTAAATACCAAGTGTTTGACAACACAAGTCCTCAAACCATAAGCAACAAGGGAATAAAATCGGTTGTATGGGACGCCAAATATACTTAAATGTTCTAATAGACTGCTTTATAACATTCAAGTTTATACGACCAAACAATCATGTCTCTTAGGAAAAGGTGTTACAATAAGTTGACCCGACATTTTTGAGTATCTTAACAAGTTTTTTACAACAATCCCAGAACCATACCTCGGTCTCCAAGAGTTTAACCTTATGGATTGCTTCCTCGCGTTCCTCTTCAAGCTCATTTAACATCATTTCCATCATTTCATGCTCTTTGATGGCTATTCGTATATGTTCTTCAAGTTCCTTCCTATCACATGCAAGAGAGTCCAATCTATCTTGCAATTCACTGAGATGGGCCTGCAGCTGCACAGAGTATTCTTTATAAGGAACTTGAAAGGTTAAGCAGAAAACAGAAGCAACTTAACAACAAAGCCAAGAACTCTCAGGTTAACAAATGCATTCCTTCCACCAATCTGACGCCTTATCAAGCCCTCATTATATATGCAAAATACCATCTTTTATTAGATGAAACTTCTTATTGCAACACCCTGAATATCGGTCCCAAAAATGACCATATATAGTCATATCAAGTTATCAACTTGTGATAGAAAGACTTGATAGGACTTACTATTTCAAAAGTGTCCTAACAGGTACACTTGTTTGGTTCTACAAGCTTTAATCATATAAAACAGTTTTATTGGAACATTTAGACATATAATGACGGATTGTGTGAGAAAAGGGGAGAAGTGTAAGAAGAGATTTGGACCTTGACCACTTTTAATCTCAAACCAACACATGAATTAGGCGGGCTTTGGTGTATCTCATTAGTATAATGTTTATCTAGTGTTTCTCTATGATTAGGATTGATCCAAGGGTGGGATCCCTTCTCACAATAACTTTCATTCTAAGCAGGAATCCAACCTATGGGACACTTAGACATATTTGGTTTCTTATAAAGCAGATTTTGTTGTCGTGTTAGAGATCTTGGAAGACTGTAAGGGGTAGAAAGAAAGAACACCAAATGACACATGAAATGCAAGTGAAAGAACGAAGATGATACTGAATCACTGATACTAACCTGTTTCTCCCTCTGTAGTGCACCCAAGGCACGTACCGGTAGAGTTATTAAAGACAAACTCCAGAGCACAAATCTCCAAAATATGTTTACATGGAAGAAGATGGAAGCACTCAAAATCTCAACCCAAGTGTTTATAGCTACAAAAGTTCCTCTCAGAACCACCATACAAAATAGTTTAAAAAGTGAAAAAGGCTTTATTAACAGGACTAAGATTGTACCCACCAATTCAAGAACCATGGTTAATAACTATACTATTGATCCAAGATCAGATAACCCATGTCTGCCATATATATATACTTTGTAGAATCTGCAACCATGAAAGGTAAAAGCATGCAAGTATAAGAAAATGACCTCTAATTTTTAACATCAATCAACACAATAGACCCAATTATCATCTTTCTTCCACAGTTTTCACAACTCACTCTTGCCCTCACTGATGAGTCCGGTGGCCAATGTCATATTGACATTATCAACATGGATTCTACCCAAACCTTATTTCACATTAACATCATCTCTAAATCTTACTTGATTTCATTAACATATTACAAAAATCATCAGAACCCAACGTGCAAACATTCCAGTACTTAGGCCCCAGAATGTCGGGGAAGACAAAGGAAAGAAAAGAAATCCCCTTCTTTCTAACCGATTATCCAACTTCAACTTATGGCGGGAAACACTTAAAAGAAAAAAAGAAAAAGAAAAAGAAAATCCCCTTTTTCTAGCAAGTTCAAGAAACAAGGCAGATACTGATTTTCAGCTAGACAAAAGATCAAACAGGTTGCATACCAATGAGGAAAATGATATTTAGCTCCATACTGAAAAGCGAAAAAGGGCAAAAAAGGAAGCCATAGATGCAGAAGAGCGTACCTTGATTACGTAGTGGGTGGACTGAAGGATTGAATGAGTAGTGTTTGATGGATGGGCAGGAATTTGTAAGAGAATGGGTGGAACGTGAAGAGAGATAGAGGAAGAGGTGGCCAGAAGATTGCAGGAATCTGTGACACGTAGATAATGACAGGGAGAAGAGCAGAACGAGAAACCCCACACGTGTGTAATCATACCTTCTGCTAAAATTTAGAGTAAATTACATGTTTAGTCCTTATAGTTTCCCAATAATAACCAATTGGTCCTTAAGATGAAAAAAGTAACGGAATGTGTGGTTTACAATTTTGTTTTGTATTGATTTAATTTGTATAGCGTGACAGAAATCATTCTAACATTTTTCTTGATAGGATTACAGAAATAAAAACGACACATTTTGACGATGATTAAAGGATGCTGCAAGAGTGCACCCTTGAGTCCTCTCGGGTCGTAACGTTATGCGAACCGGGAGGTCGACACCGTGCCTGAAAGGGCCAAACGGATGCTAACCGTCTCCACCTCAGGCACCGCTGTCGTCTACCCCTTCCATTGATGGAGGAATCCATTCCATCATCCGAAGAATCACTACTGCCGTCGGTGGTGATGCTCGGCACCGGCAGCGCCTTTCGGCAAACCGGACAAGAGTTATGGAGTCGGAGCCAAGGGACGATACAATCGGAATGGAATATATGGTTGCATGGTAACTCTCTCGCTTCTCCACCAACTTTGAAATCCTCCATACAAACAGCACAAGATTGGGAGTCATTCAGCAGATGGGATTGGGTGATTTTAACGATCGGTAATCCGTTAATGACGGGACCGGGTGCTGGCGGCGGCCCTGGCCTGTCGTTCTGAGTTAACTCGTCGATCAACCCGTTTAACTCATAGCCATCAAAATAGTTCCTAGGATCAATCCCTCTTGAGACCACACCTTCTGATTCATTATCATCAATATCATTATTGTTGGAACCATCACGGACGTCCGTGGGTAGGTTATTTGGTGTAAGAATGATCCAAGAACGTGATCGCGGACGGGCTAAAATCCCGCTCTCGGAACCCCAACCATCCGTATCATCCAAGGGAGAGTTCCCATCCGCTCTATGCCTCCGCCACGGCCAGCGCCGCCCATGATTCTGGTTCCATGGGGGTTGGATTCCGACGTCCGAAAACCTCCGAGCATGTCGAACAGGAGGATCAAGCATGAGAGACAGTGCTTCCAGTATACGGGCTTCTGGCGATGGATCAAATGCAGTGAACTCGACCACAAGCCGCGGCCTGGCTATATCGATTTCATAAACAAACTGGCCAAAACACCTGGGGCACATGATCCGTGGGTTATCCGATGCAATCCTTACGGTTCGATGGCATTGGTAACACCAGTAAAGCTGGTAGGTTCGACCACCAATGTCAATGGCCCTTTCATCGGAAGCAGAAGAACTGTCTGATGGCATGATCAGAACGGCGGTTCTGTTTTCTGTAAATTGTCGTGATGCATACATACATATATATACATATTTTTCAACAAGTTTGGAATATGATCTCTTCGTCACTTGTTCAGAAAGCAAAAGATGTGTGCGAGTTACACCCATCTTCTTAACTCTTCGATTTCAAACATGTGTCTTAAGAAAAGCATATTCTTTACTTCAATATTGAAGAACAGAAATAAAAACCAGAAAAAGTTCAAGATTTAACATAAATTATCTTCACAAAACTGAACTTACACAAGAACCCAAAATCATTTGATCATAAAATTATGTTAATACTCGATCCGATTGCAAAATCAAAGATCAGCTCAGAGCTCACCATGAATGTCATCCAAATCTTCTTGTTTTTGTTTTCTGGGATCAAATCAATTGAACCTCAAAAGCAATTATCAGTATTTTAACAGCAATTAGATTGTGCAAACACTAGGTTTGTTAAAGATTTACAGTTTGGAGGAAGATAGAGGGCGAGGAAAAAAACCTGAATCGGCAGTACTGTACAGGTTTCAAGAAGATTGCCCGCCGACGAAAATGGGTATTCTGCCCGATGCAACCGCCGTTGATGACCCATGAACACCACCGGAATACCCTCTTCCGCCATTGACGAACTCTTCGTTACTAGCTCTCTCACATTTGATTCGTACTTAGAGAGATCGCCGGAGAAACAGAAACACTGGTCCACTGAAACCCGAGGATCGATAAAACACCTTTCTGTTCATCGACGCTTTTGCTTTAATTTGTTGTTCAATTATAAAAGGCATAATGGGTAAATCCGTCATTTACACGGAATTTATTTTTAGTAATTACAGAATTGGTCCCTGTGGTATGACATTTTTCATTTGTATATAGAACACATACATTTTTTTTCACGGTTTTGGTCTCTTGACCAAACAAACATCCATCATCTCCTTTTAACTACGAGGTCATGTGTATTTCTCTGCTTTAACGCTTGTTTCGAATGTCCATTTTCTTCATCGTATCATAAACATCAACAACAATCAAAAAAACCTAAACTCGAAATTAATCAATGACCTTAACGTCAACTAAATCAATGATACATACAATAAATCATATCCTAAATCCTAAATGAGACCATGAGACCAGCATCGCAGTAAGGGGAGGGGGAAGTTGATTGATTGAAGATGAACGTAGAGTTGAAGACGAGGGATAATCAAAACCACGATGACGAAAAAGGACAGTGGTCAGAGGGGTTGGTTTCATCCCATCCATCAAAGCTAGTCTCTAAGGGGTTGTAAAAAAAAACGGTGTTTAAGGATGAGAAAATGGTGGGTTTTTTGAGGCAAGGAGTATGATGCATTGATTTGGACGAAGCTAGAAGGTTGAACGACCACAAGAGATGTATGGTTGTCACCTAGTTGATCGCTTTCCATGACTGAGAGATTAAGATGAACGGTGAAACGAAGATGAACGATCACGTGAGGAGGAAAGTGGTGCATGTGATGATGAATGGCGAGTACCAACAATGGTGGTACAAGTGAAACATTCCAAGATATGCAATTTACCATATTACCCTTTATGCAAATAATTTAAAAATCAAATATCTCCCAAATAACTATTCAACAAGATATTTTATTTGGAGGTGAGGATCTCAAAGTGGTGGTTCATGACATTTTCTGCACTCTGAATCATCACCAAGTTGACACGGCCACCCCTGAATTGACACTTACGTATCTGTCTTTACTGCTCGCACTTCACCTCACAAAACCCATTTGTTCCCCAATCCTCAAGAACACCCAAATCAATTTTTGTAGCAATTCCAAGTCTTTTGAGCATGAAACCTGCTAGATTGCTAACCACTAATCCATCAAGACCAATCCTTTTCAAGCCACCCACGTTGGGTTCAAATGTCAATTGGGTCTACGGCCGTTTCCGGCCCCCGGGTGTTCGATTTCCGCTCGCATGTTTGGCCACCAGCTCTACACATGATACCCATTTGACAGCTTCGCCGACCAAGATCGCCGAGGTTGGTTCTTCCGGCGTGTTTCCTGATTCGCCGTATCAGGGGAAGTCGCAGCGTTGGGAGGAGAACGTAGAGAAGGTTAACTTCTATTTATTTGTGCTTTATTCTTTATTATTTATATTCGGTAATAGGTCTAGATATCATTGGATGATCTTTATTTTTGTCCATTTTGAGTGAGAACTTTACACAAACACATGGTGATCAATCGCCTCACAGTTCATAAAACTTGATTACGAAACAAATGCACATGCTTAGAACATTTTGTATATAATACTTACACTTATTGGATGATTGATTGTCTTAAAGATTGTATTCTGTTGTAGGGTATTTACAATTGCCGCTTCTTGACTCTGTTAGCTGTTTTGGGATCTTTGATTGGATCATTTCTATGTTTCTTAAAGGTATATTTCACTTCATTGATTACCAAATATATTGGCATTGTTGTTTTGTGTTATATGTTGGTATTAAGTTCCTACCACTCTGTTCTGGTTATGGGTATTCAAGATGCATACCAAACTCAGTAGCTTTTAGAAGATCTGAGCACTTGAAACAAAACCAATCGAGTTCACGAGTTGAAAAGGTTCTTATTTGAGGCGATATGTATTCGTCTAGCCCCTTTCGCCACTCTGGAACAATCTGTGCGCATCTAGCCTATGTTGACAAGGCACGTTAGAGTCACACATCAGCTAGACGTCGAATCATTTTCCCTTAATATACGTTGGAATCTTCCTTCTCTCTTTTCAGGACTCTTTTGGAGAGTAATCTAATAGGGTTTCCACACGTTCTTATAAAGCTTACTTTTTTATATATATATATATCCAGGGTTGCACATATGTTGCATCATCATTCCAAGATTACTTTCTGAACCATGGGAGAGGGATCTTAATGCTGGTTGAGGCCATTGGTAATCTAATCCTTTGGGAACAGTCATGTTGGTTTAGTAGAATTCTAGTGTTTCCTAAATTGAGCATTTGTTAGAAACATCGGTCATTTGACGGTATATATTACTGGTTTTTTCTTCACCAGATGTGTATCTTTTGGGAACAGTCATGTTGGTTTTCGGCATGGGTCTGTATGAGCTTTTTATCAGCAACCTCGACCTTGCACAGTCCACGTCAGAAAAAACGACCACTCACCAATCTAATCTCTTCGGCTTATTCGTTCTAAAGGTTGGTGTATGTTATTTCTTCTGGCTTCTTTCATATCTGCCTAAAACTTAACTCGGCAAGTCCTCAGAAGTACTGAAGTCCAATTAGCGGATGATTTTGTCTTGTTCAACAGACAATGATTCTCTACTACGTGAAACGTTTCAGGAAAGACCCAAGTGGTTGGAAATAAAGTCCGTTAATGCGCTCAAAACCAAGCTTGGACATGTGATCGTGATGCTTCTGCTCATCGGGTTATTCGAAAAGAGTAAGAAGGCCGCCATACTAACGGCTACGGATTTAGTTTGTTTCTCAGGTTGCGTGCTACTATCTTCTTGTTCCTTGTATCTGCTATCGAAACTTCAGTAGAATCGTTGGCTTTACATAAGCTGGACGGAAGTCTTCGTGAACGGGCCTTTCTCGTGTTTGTAGAAAAAAACGGTTTTCGTGGCTCGATTCGCATACCCGTATCACAATGCTGGTATGGCACCTAATCTTTTTTCATGTAGAATTGATGTATAGTAAATATGGAGTGTGTACAATGGAATATAACATGTTTTTAAATAAATATACAATGTCCCTACCATCAAGTTACTTTTTTCATAACCACCTTGTTCTTCTGTCTTTTTTATTAAGTTCTGTATGAATAAAAGTATCTGTATAGATTAAGAATGTTTTTGTTTAAAAGAGTTTTTCATTAATGGAATACTGTTTTTTTTATTAGGAGGGATAGGTTTAGAGAAAACTTTCCTTAAAAACTTACTGAATAAGGTCATGTTTAATAGCGGCTTAATAAGGGCCTTAACTTATTCGCTCAGCTATGTAAGGACGTTTTGTAGTGACTTAATTAGCCTCTAAGTCATTTTCTATAGCATTAAGCTACTACCAAACAATCATTTATAACTGACCGAATAAATGGTGAATCTCAATAAGCTTATTAAGTTGCTAACAAATAAGCATTTAATCATGTTACAAACTTACAGTGGCTTTAGAAGTTTTTATTCCCATTCAACAAGGCAAACCGACAAGTACTTCAAAATCATTTACATCTCGTTGCGTCGCACAGATGCAAAACTAGTAGCAGTTAATTATACGTCAGATCATAATTAGAGAATTATAAAGATAAATGAAGCGATGTTTATAAACTGTATGTAACGAAAAGCAAATATATGCTACTTGTGACGCTTTAATCATAATGCATATCAATAACATTTTGTGTGATGGGACGGTGTTCGGTTCAATGGAAAAGGAATGTTAGATTTCATTGACTTAATTCTGTCCGTTTGTTTGGTTTACAAAACGGGAGAGATTGAATTCCAGCGGAATTGTCGTTAAGGAGTTATCACGTAAATATCAAGAAGTTATCATGTTTTTCCAAATACGACTCGTGTATATATATATATATATATATATATATATATATATATATATATATATATATATATATATTAAAAAGCACAATAACTCATGCTAACCATTTGATAAATCACCAAAAAAATGTCAACATGTAGATATGAAAATGGAGCATCAGATCTCTTGGTCAAAATCACTACGTGTGAAAATTATGATCTCATAAATGTGTTACTAAGGGGTCATTTACCAAACGCTTATCTGAGTAAGCGTTTATCAAGTCATATTATCTTTATCGGATGAATATGGCAATGACCAAGAATCTTACCCGGTAAGAGCGAGACAAATAAACAAGAGTCTTACCCAGTAAGAAAAGACGACGACTCTTACCACGGTAAGAACTTATCGGGTAAATTATTGTATACGGTGTCGTTTTAGTGGACTAAAATATTACTTGGTAAGTAAGTAAGTAATAGTGTTGAATTTTACCAGTAAACACTTATCGGGTAAGTTTTTGATAAACGGCTCCTAAATGCAAAAACAAAAGTTAACATGTATTTTCACGGGTGACCCGCATTCTGTATATCAGTTCTTTCTAATTTCTTGTCTCGTTTTGATGTCAAAACAGATACTAAATCCATAAAAAGTTTGAAACTGTGACATAAAGTGTAATAACAAATATTTAATGATTTCACTATGACACAAGGACCATATATATATATATATATATATATATATATATATATATATATTGGGGAGATTATTTGCAAACGCCCCAATTTGTATAAACTGTACAAACCAATTTCAGTCGTTGATTTTATTGATTAAGGACCATGATTAAATGGGTCTATTTAAGTCAATAATTTTTTTTAACAAGGTTCATTAATTAGAAGAGCACAAAATGGAGAAATAAAATTGAGTCTTATCATGGCAAGTAATGAAATCCCTCTAAACAAAGAAATGGTATACATCTCATATCTGCTAATTAATCTCTGTTATCCACCAATAGATGAAAAATACAAAACTTCTAATCAATTACATTCATAAAACTCAGTTATTCATGAAACCAGACAAAATCCAATTTTATTCATGTTTCATTGCTAAAATAATGAAATATTGATTTCATGTTTCATGTTAAAACTAGTTGTGTACACACGCAATGTGGCGGGAGTCATGAATTTTAACGATTTTGAAGTTTCACTGGTTTTATAAGATAAGATTTAACGATGATATAAGTTACACTTGGTCTTTATATATTAATACAATTTAAATAAATAAGAGTTATGGTTCCAATTACAGACTATCGATGAAAAAAATTGTATGACAGTTTAAAATCCAATATATTTAAACGACTCCACAAATGTGTTCGATTTACACCAAGAGCAAAGAACCAAGAAACTTGAGTTTTAAGATAAACACTCAAAACCAATAAAGAAAACTACAAATTTAACATATCATAAGCCATGAAAAGACAAAAAGGATGAGTTTTAGAATAAAATTTTAACTGTTTACCCTCTTTCTTGTCAAAAAACCCAGATTAAGGTTGAATTAATACATGTATATATATATATATATATATATATTTCAAAAAAACCCAAGAACATATTATATAGTGCAATTTGGACAGCCTAACCCCAAAATATATATAGTGTATATATATATAAAAATATAAATCATAAATATTAAAAATATTTTTTCATAGTATAATTAAGTCAAAAACTATTCAATATTGAAAAGTAAAGGACGATTATAATGGTGTAACTTGTTAAAATAAAAATGTTTTAATTGATATATGATTATGTATATTAATTCGATAAAGGTTTAAAATGAAACATTTAAAAGTAAAAGAAGTAAAGTAAATTAATTAACTAATTATAGGGGTATAAAATGTAAATTTAAAATTATAATTTAAAAAAAATTGGTTGTGAGGGGGTGAGTGCATGTGAGGAGAGGAGGGGGTGAAAAAGTGAAAAAATGTATAAATGGTATCTTGGTCATTTAGTATTTTAAGACTTTAAGACTTCTGTTAAATTTGTTTTATAAGATAATATAGATAATGAAACAGTGGTTTCATGTTTTATATTTTTTTGATGAAATAGTGGTTTCATGTTTTGTTGTACGAAAATAATGAAATAATAAAATAGTGGTTTCATGTTTTCTTTTTTAGTTTTCATTGCTGAAAATAATGAAATACCAGTTTCATGTTTCTTTTTTTATTGTCGAAAATAATAAAATACGAACAAAATAATAATTTATTTGTTCATAAATAAATGATTACATTAGCGAAAAACCTAAAAATATCATGGAATTATTAATTACCATAATTAACTATCAAACATCAAAATGACGAATTTACCCTTAAAATAAATAAAATTAAAAAACACAATTTTTTTTATTAATTCATATAGATTTATATACTTTGTATAAATGATCCCTCACCACTTGGGATCATGTGAGACCAAAGATTTTTCGTGAGACTCGTAAGACCAATTCTTTACCCTTGGATTTAGATCTACAATCTGAATATTCATAATCACAAAATTGCCACGAGACTTCTCAATAATCACAAAATTGTCACCGTACAACTTAGACCATTAGATCATTAGCTTATAAAGTTGATCAATGAATATAAATTGGTCTTACGGGTCTCGCGAAAAACATTTGGTCTCATGTGAACTCAACTCTCTCTCTCTCTCTCTCTATATATATATATATATATATATATATATATATAGGGTCCATTCAAGGGAGAACTGACTAGTTTGTGGTAACCGTGAGATCCAATCTCAACCACAAATCAATAGATAAATTAGGAAATTTATAATTTTGGTAAATATTTAATTAAAATTTTAATGCAAGAACATTTTAGGTATTTTTTCTCCTCTCTCATCTCTCCGTCCCCGTCTTCCGGCCACCGTCCTCCGATGATACCACAGTGTGATACTCAAGCACATATAAGATGCATTGCGATACCACTGTGTTACATATCCGATCTACCACACAAACGACCTCAGTGTGATACCCTAACACATATAAGATGTATTGTGATACCACTGTGGTATCACTGGAGGCCGGGAGACGGAGAGTAAAGAGAGGAAGAGAGGAGATCGGAGAAATGATAGAAAATACCTAAAATGTCCTTACATTAAAATTTTAATTAAAAATTACCAAAATTATAAATTTCCTAATTTATCTATTGATTTGTGGTTGAGATTGGACCTCACGGTTACCACAAACTAATTAGTTCTCATTTGATTAAGCCCCTATATATATAGGTATATATATATATAAAAGGTTGAGTTTACGTGAGACAAACTTATTTTCGTAAAACCCGTTAGACCATTTTTTACACTTGAAATATCATAGCAAAATGCTGTGAAGGTAAAAAAAACCAAACCTTCATAGCAAACACACTGTAAAGGTAACGTTTATAGCATTTTGCTGTGAAATTTCAAGTATTAAAAGATAATCTCAAAGGTCTTACAAAAACTGACTGGTATCACATGATCTAATGTGTGTATATTATTAAAATGTTTATAGGAGGTGGGCCATTAAGATATTAAAATGAAAAGCAATTCCATGAATGTCTAATCAAATACCCTTTATTATTAATACCTATGAATTTCTTGTCCTTATTTGGAATTAGAGCAAGTCAAACAAATGGTTTTTCCCAAATATGGGAAATATTCCCATGATTTATATCTCATAATTTATTCATTTTTACTTTTGGGGCCTTTAATATTTTTTCAATTATTAAAGTTGTTATCTTCATTTTAAAAATTGGACCCAACCAACCAAATTATGGTATTTAACTCATACCCCCTTTTTTTTTTTCCTCAATAGAGTTTGTTTGATGATTAAAATTGTTAAGTTTTGATTCAAGATATGTTTGGTAAATAAAATTTAAGTATTCGGATAATTGGTTGAAGTATTAACTGGTTATTTCATCACATCATTCGTCACATCAGCATAGTAACATGTTAATGCTTCAACCAGTTACCTATGTACTTAAATGTTTAAAACTTCACATCGTAGATACCAAAAATAGAAGTTTTAAAAGTACATTACCCAAAATAGGAATCAAGTTAAAGTACATTACTTTTTTATTCAATTTGTCCTATTTTTTTATTATCAATATTTAATAAATTACATAAATTAACCAAAATACATAAAAAAATATAAAAATAATATTTTGAGAATAGCAACTTAAAAGTTTAAAAATAATAAAATTTAAAAAAAATGGATAAAGTGTAAATAGAGAGACGTATTTAATGTTTTAGAAGAGAATTATGTTTTATTTTAAAGGTATATTGATAAAATAAAGATTCGTTCCACCTTATTCCATGGGGTGGGAATGGAACACACATTTTCCATTTTGTTCTTGTCTGTTCCACATAAAACTCATGCCAAATATAAAACAATGATCTTTATTCCGTTATACTTGTCATATTTACTGTACAAAACGCATCCCCAGAAACCATGAGTTTGAATCGAATATATAAGTGTATTACAGGGTTTTTCAGTTTCTCTTAGTATCTTTTTATATAAATTTTGGAATTTTGGAAATGGAAAGTGGAAGTTTTATTATTTTATGTCAAAAGTTATATGATATGTTTAATTTCTATATGTTGTAGAATTGTTTGTACAGTAAAGAATATAAGTGCTTCAAATTAAAATCATGAATATAAACATTACTTAATATATATATATAGACTTAAACAGAACGAAAGCTGACATATAATGCGTATTAATTACAGTTTTGCTTTTGAGACTTTGAATTGAAAGAATCGATATTTATTCGAAACAGAGAATAAATACTTCAAATCATAAGTAAAAACATAAAATAATGTCAATGAGCTTTGAATAAAATAAAGCTTCAATTGTTCCATGTGCACTTTAAGATGCATATAAATAACGTCTTATGTGCCTCAAAATTTTATATATCTGTCTTTGCATGTTCAGCTTTGTTTTAAAAGCTTGCTTTTTGTTCACTCGACCTACTATGACCATGCTAAATCTTTGCATACTCTTTTTGCTTATCTCGCATGATATATATTCGATAGAAGGATCAAGAGTGCGAAATACGCTCATTCATCCTTCAGTCATGGCTATTCAGTCACCGCCTGCACCTAAGCAGATTCCGTCTACATACAGGCATATGATCAATCGTTACAAGAAATATGAGACCCGAGCTTTCAGGCCGACATGTCCTGGACCAAGCCCAGGTGTTGGACACCAAAACCCTCCTGGTTCATGCTAACTACGTAGCTCCTTTCACGAAGATGTTTCCCACGATCATATGTTACACGCTTGGTTGATGGTGTGATTTGATTAGCTTCTTTTGAGGAATTTTTGCTTATGAATTGCATTCTATTAGAGAAGCGTTTAATTACTTTATATGTAATGTTTCTTGTATTGTTGCTGATTAATTTCAAGGGTTTTTCATAATCAATGAAGATGATGTTGCTTCAAACACCTCTTTTCTGACTTTTTTTATGTAATTTCGGACCACGTAGTTTAACATTTTCTTCTTTTGCCCAAATATGAAGTGTTATATATATATATATATACACACACACACACACACACATACATACACACACAGAGACCTTATATATATATATATATATACACACACACACATAACCAAAAAAACTTAGTTTACTTGTGTACACAAGCGAACACCACCGTGTACAATGTGTGCACCAAATAATCCAATGAAATTATGTGAACACCAAAAAAACCTACATCTTGTAATCACCAAGTTAACTCGGTAAACACAATGTGAACATATTGTGAATTTTTTTGATATGGAGGGGGGAGGCCCCTCCTATCAAGTAAAAAAAACCATAAACACTGGAACAAATACGCACTCGGATGGGGGTGAACCACATCCACCAGAAAAGGACCAAGACACACCGAGAAGGAGGAAAGAAAAGAAGAGGGAAAGAGGAGAAAGAAACCAACCATAAGGAAAGATCCCAGGCGGGTCAAGCCAGGGCAACAAACGGGGAAGACAACAAAAAACGAAAAAGGGGCCTAAAAAAGGCACACCCTAGACTGACCTAAGTGAACAGGCACACTAGGAAACACAAAAGGCAACACCGAAGAAAAAACAGGGGGGGACCACAGACAAAAGGACAACAAAGGACTACAGGGGAGGGGCGGAGTCCATCTGCTCAGACATCTGAGATGTCTTCAGATCAACCTGGGAGGGAGAGATATCACTGGTAAGAAATCGTGCGGTGTCTAGTATAGCTTGTGAACACGAAATAACCTAATAAAATTAAAATTAAACCTACCGCTTTGTAAATATTATGCGAACCTTATGAATACATTGTGAACACCCAAGATCATTCTTGACGGAAAATCACAGTACATATACCAACTCTTAAGCAACAAAAAACAATATATATGCACGTAGCCAATAGTTAGACTATTCACGTCTATTAACAAACAAGAAAATCATAAAACATAAAAGAAAATTTCCATAAGAATTAAATCAAGATCTGAAACATCGATGAAGAAATCATAATATCTAGATCTGAAAAACGAAACCAGATTTGGGTTAAAATCCCAGGAAAAAATCTAATTTTGGTTTTCTGATCGATGTGTTTAGGTTTTCTGGTTTTGATTGGTTGTGTCGTCACCCTTGAAAAATGGACTAGGAGGTAAGAAGGTGAATGATCACGCCGAAAAAACATAAGAGGTCTTGGGTTGCAAAATTTGATGGAGAACCTCGTCGTTGGGTTGCAGAGTTTAATTAACAGAGAACAAATAAACGAAAAACATGGAGGGAGGGCCGCAAGCAGGTGGTGTTCGAGAGAGATGACGTTGCCGGCGATGAAAAAGATATATATATATATATATATGTGTGTGTGTGTGTGTGTGTGGAGGATCTTTTGTTAATCATATATTTATTTTTTAGTCATGGTTACTTCAAATATTAGAACCAATGAAAAAGGGTAAACATGTAAATTTTTAGTGTAAGCTATTTTATGGTATTAAATGAGATGTTACAAAAAAAAGCAATTGTATGTGTTTACGGATCATAATCATATCGTCGTTCTCAAGATTCTAGAATGATTATGTTAAATGTAATTTGAACAATGGTAAATCAAAAGTGAACACATCACCATTCAACATATTGATTATGATGATTTCTTCGTTTTCAGTATTTTGAATGTTATGGAGGTTTGTAGCGTGATAAATAATTACCCGTCACTGAAATCACCATTTGATGGCTGAAGATATTGAATCCCATGACATTAACCTTCGTTTTCTAATAAATATAATAATAAATATAATAATAATAATAATAATAAAGAATAACGATTAATTTTTATTTAAACATATTTATTATTTGATTATTTGTTAAGTAAAGTTAATTTTTTTAAAAGTTGTATGTAGGTCACGATAACTCTAACTTTTGTGTTTAATATAGTTGTATGAATAAAATGTACCTTTTAATTATTATAATATTTCAAATTGTGTTTAATATAGTTGTATAAATAAAATGTACCTTATATAATATTTTTAAATATTTATTAAGTATAGTTGTTTAAAATATTTTTAAATATTTTTTACTAAATACTTTAAAATGAACCAAACTGTACGAGTTAATATTTTGGTACATCAAAATATTTTTATTACCTTGAAAATGTTGTTTTCTCTGTTCATATTTTTTTTTTTATCATTAATCATTTGATATAACTTATCTATACTCCTTATAAGTATATCAAAGTCAACTACTTTTCAATTTGCGTATCTATGTTTACATTTTTTTAAATAAATTTGGATATCCAACCCGATATACGAGCCGATTTATCCCAAAGTGACCACCCGTTTTGCGGGTAGATCGGAATCACCGCATTTAAACCTCCGTGGCCACAATTGAGATGAGTTCAAATAACCGTAACCCAATATATGTTGTTTGAAAATTTTATAACCCGATTAAATATCGGGTTGCTTCAGATTAAATTATTTAACATTGAGTTGAGTTGGATTATACAGATTGGTCGGGCTTTTATTAAAATAGACAAACAAAGATACCAAACCATCCTCAACCATTTAATACGATTTTTTGCATTATTTTGGCGCAATAAATGTTTTTACACAATTTTTTAAATAAAATGGAATATTCTAAATATATTTCTTCTTTATTAAATAGATTCTTCAATAAAGTTATTTTATTGTCACGTATTTAACCATAATTTAATAAATTATATTATTATATTAATTAAAGCTATTAGTTCATAATTAATTCAAAATTAAAGTATCTTGTGTTTTTTTTTTTATAAATCATAAATTTAAATAAGTTTCGAAAACATAAAAATTAAATTGATTTTAAATAAAGAATATAACAATAATTTTGTTTAAATATCTAAAAATATCTCCTTCAATGTGAGACAATTTCACTAACCATTTTTATAGCTTTTCTTTGTATTTTTTTAATTGCGGTTTTAATAAAAAGTAATTGATTAATTTTTTATAATTAAAAAATGCATAATTTTATTTAAATATCTAAAAATATAAGACATTTTTATTATTTATATTTTACAAATTTTATCATAAAAATTGATTATGTTTTAAAACTAATTATATATAAAATAATCGAGTATCTCACGAACTTTTCGAGTCGAGTATTAGGTAGCTTGACTCGACTCATTAATATGTCGAGTCGAGCTCGAGTTCCAGCTGAGCCTATTCGAGTCGAGTGTTGACGGAGCTTTAACCGAGTCAATCTCGACTAACTCACGAGTTATTTCGTATCGTTTACACCCCTACTCGATAGGAAAATATACATATATTTAACGATGCTGACAGATCAGATAATGGAACAAGGCATTAATTAATATACAAATACTCAATTAGTTTGTGTCCAGAAATACACATGGATCGTTTAATTTCATTGTGATATCTGATCTTTTTAACATATTCCAAGAAAGAAAGAAAGGTGAACGTCTCGAATACAAAAGGAAAGGACAATATCAGTATAATGTTAACATACACTGTTATCATCCATATACACACATTTAGAATATACCTACATGTACACACATATATGTGCCTATAATTTTACTTATTTAGAATGCTAAAACAAACTCGTTTAAAAAATTTATAGATCAGCTTTCAGAAAAAAAAAAATTACAACAGAACAGCTAGACACTTACTTTTGTAATTTATAAACGCCATTTTTTGCCTGAAGAGAGCCGTCGTTAAAAGGTGAAATTTTTGCCGAAAGAAAATATCATCAGCAAAATAAAATTTTACAGATGTTAGAACTTATGATGGATCAGATGTATATTTAAAATCTTTTTCCATAATCTGTAATAATTTGGGCAAATTGCATGGAAAAAAAACGTACTTTAATTTGATTCTTATTTTGAGTAACGTACTTTCAGAACTTCCGTTTTAATACCTAAGACATAAAGTTTTAAACATTTAAGTACCCGATTGAAGCATTAACCAGTTATCATGCTGATGTGATGAGTGATGTAGTATCCAACTCAGTATTATTTGGTGACGTGGTTAGTGACATGAATTTTTTTAAATCTAAAATTAGTATTTTAATCTAAAAGTAGTCTTCAACCGGTTAATCGAGTACTTAAATGTTTAAAACTTTACATCTTAGGTACCAAAATGAAAGTTTTGAAAGTACGTTTCCCAAAATAAAAAAATAAAGATAAAATACGTTACTTTTTCATGCAATTTGCTCTAATAATCAAGTTAAATGCAAATAGGAATCTCCAATAGAAGTTAATTAGGGTATCACTTGTTTCTTTTTGGTCTATACACCTTCTCTTTCCAATCATACTTTTCCAAACATAGGATTATCTCATACTTCAACCTTAAATTTTTTAAGTAGGTGCTTAAAGAACATTTTCACTTTATTTGTATTAAATAAACAACTGAAAGTAAAAAGTTGGAGCATATATATAATATGCATCTTACCTTTGATTTTCACTTTATCTGTGTTTGTATATATATTCAGTATTGGGTTTTTGATATCAGCTTCAACTATCTTTGCTTACCTATTTTTATCATCAGGATCAAAACTTTAACAAATTCATGCATGTGAAAGTGACTAAATGCCTGTAAAAGCTCGTAAAAGTGAAGTTAGAAGTAGATGAAGAGGTAGTCAAAGATAATTGAGGGTAGATCAAAAAGTCAACTTTTGCAAAGGCTTAAAAGAGTTCTTACCCTCCTCATAGTAATTCTTATTCTCAAAGATAGTTGTGTGTGTGTGTATGTGTGTATATATATATATATATATATATATATAGAGAGAGAGAGAGAGAGAGAGAGAGAGAGAGAGAAAGTTTGTTTCAAATACAACCCATTACATCTGTACAACCAATGCAATCCAATAAATTGAAAAATTTATGAAAATGATGAGAGTTCATTTATTATGATTTAAATATTTATGGAAGATGAATAAGTTTCATTAATTATGATCAATACTTTATTTTAGAAAACAATCAAAACTTCTATAAAATTACATATTCATCAAATTAAATGGACGATTGAGATTGAGTTGTATTGGTTGTACAAATGTAAAGGGTTGTATAGATAGAGAGAGATGAACACCATCAAGAGTTTGCTACTTGTGGACGTGATCTTTTTACAACATTAATCATTATTACAAACCTTATTTATCATAAATATGAAGATTTGCGACACCACTATCGACAGTTCACCGGTTCTCAATTAAAATAGAAGAATGGTCACAACTTTAATCAAATAATAAATACTACTTAAATAGATCTCATTGGAGACATCAAAATCTTGAAAAACAAGTATATTACTTAATTAAAACCTAAAGCAAAGGTTCCATTTCATTAACTTGCATTACATATAATATATATATATATATATATATATATATATATACACACTCATTTTGAGGAATGAATTTAAGTGGGTGGGTCGAGATCAGTCCTTATTTGAAACGAGTCAATAAACGTTTATTTGCCAAAAATGGAAATCATTCGCATGTACAAACCCCATGCCCTACCATTTCCCAACATGTATTTATATATTAATTCTTCGTTTTTAACAACATTTAAATAACGGTGGTAATGGCATGCATCTTTCAACAACATTCGTATATCTTTATTTCTTTCTATATTTTATTATTCTTGTTTACCTTTTTCTCGTTTGGGTGATGGTATATATTTGTACTATATTATAAAACATTTGACAAAAATTCTTAAAAACTATTTTTTATGTATAAAGTAATGTTTATTGATGTATATTACTTAAACTTCAAGATTACAAGTAGTTTTGCGTAAGTACAACTGCAGATAAATATAATCAAATACATGATAAACATCTATTTTAAATATACAAAATCTAAAATATAATGAAAATAATCATTGAGTTTTAAAAGAATATTTAATTATTATATTTATAAAAAATTATGTTATTAGATCAAAAATAAATTATTTTATTATTAAATCTAAATTAAATTATAATAAAAAAATTGAATTAAAAAAATTACACCAAAAAACCGAGAACTATTAAATAGTTAATTTGATACTAATATCGATTTATTTTATTTTTTTCAAATTTCTATGCTATCTTCAAATTTATATTCATTAAAAAATAAAAACATTATCGTTTTCTCAAAACCACATAAAATCGTATTATATTGATAGAAAAAAAAAACTAAACATTAAGATCGAGATTTATCTCGCTGCATTGCACAAGTACCCCTTCTAGTATATATCGGGTTTTCTAAAAAGACGAGATCGTGACTCGTTTCAATACTATTATAAAGAACCTAACAATTGATGCTTCTATGGATGCATATATACCAAAAGACGACATATCACTTATTTAAAACTGAAAGAATAATTCTAAACTAGTCGTCTAGTAGTGATAGCTCCATGTCTCGTATCATCTTAACATGTACGGTATATTTATTATATGTATATGTATCTTGGTGCACCGTATTAATGTTGGCCTTCAATTTTAGGATTGATCCAAGGGTGGAGATTCTTTTCTTGCCTTTCCCGTCGGAACCAAACCCTATATATATGGGTTGGTTCATTTGTTAACCATATATTGATGTTAACTATGTGAACCAATCATGACTTTTAATGTATTCAATCTACGGACTAAAACATCAGTGACATTTTTGTAATAGTAGTAAAATGAACGTGTGTTATGTCGTAATGAACAATAGTGACCATGGTTAAAAAAATGGTTTTGATTGGTCCAACGAGTTCACAAAGTTAACACCATTTTTTGGTTAATAAAATATCTGAATTAGTACATCCACCCAATTTTCTTCTTCAACTTGACAATTTTTTTGGGCCTTCAACCTTTTTATTCCACCACAAACTGTGGGTTGATCCACGGTATATGTAGTTGAAGATTTCACAAGAGGGAATATTTAATGGTCAAGATTTTGATGACACTTTCTTACATATGTGAATTAGGTCGATAACGTGGTTAAGGGCTTGTTTGTTTGTCTTTTAGTGAAACACTGAATGATTTAGCTGCTTATTCATTGACTTTTTCGTTAAGACGGTTTGTTTCCTTATATGGATCGAGTGTTAAAGGTCCGGTCATCTCTTAATCGTCATGTTCTAAACATTTAGAATTCTTGATTATTCAACGTTTATTTATGTATTTGATCATACGCTACTTAAGAGGGGGTTCTCGTGGCAACATACTCTGATTGACATGATGCTTTTGTAAAATTAAATGAATGCATGCCGTTCTTGATTTACCTCTTCTTATTTACAACCCTTATAGCGACTTGTCGTACACTCCAACTTTTCATTCAAGAGAACAGAGGTTTTACTAAATGAACTGATTGATGGATCTGTAAGTATGCCTTTGCGGGAGAACAAAGTGGTTCAACCAGGTTTTTTTTGTGAGAATACGGGCTGAAATCATGAATTATAACAAGAATTGTGGACGTTCGTGAGTTGGTAACTTTTCCCACACACCATATGACTTATATATAGCGAATAGAGGGTAAATGAGACAGAAAATGGGTCAAAATAGGAAAAAATGTTATATGGCCGTTGGGTATCGACAATAAAACAATAATAATTTTGAAAAATTGGGCCGGACCTATAACCAGTCCCAAACTCGTATAGGGCCGGGCCAGGCTGGGTCTTTTGTTTTGACAAAAAGTGTAACTGATTTCGAACCGTTGGTCCTAAATTGGTCCCAAGTTGGTCCTGATCTCAGGCCAGGCCCATTTAACCATTTCTAGGCCCTAATAAACCATTAGTTACTAAAGTTTGATTCCAAACCGATCCAGGCCCAAGTACAAGCCCAGTAAACAAAATTTTCATGGTCGGAAGGAAGTCACCACGTGCGAACCACGTGTTCGTATGATTACTCATCTTCTTCTTCGTTATTCTCCAACATCAACCGTAATTCGTTTTCTTCTCTATCAAATCTTCCCCAATTTCCAGAACCCACTGAATTTCCCTTAGAGTGTACGAAATTGATATCCTAAACCCCATAATCGGTAGCGTATTTTTGTTATTGCAAACCTGGAGCAGTTGAAGACGATAGGCAGGGAGCTCGCAATGGGCTCCCAGGGTGGCTTCGGCCAGTCCAAGGAGTTTCTGGACCTTGTAAAATCAATTGGAGAATCCCGATCCAAGGCTGAGGAAGACCGTATAGTTCTTCGTGAGATCGAAACCCTAAGACGCCGAATCACCGAGCCCGATATCCCCAAACGGAAGATGAAAGAGTACATAATCCGTCTCGTGTACATTGAGATGCTCGGCCACGACGCCTCTTTTGGATACATTCATGCCGTTAAGATGACTCATGACGATTCCCTCCTACTGAAGCGAACTGGGTATTTGGCCGTGACTCTGTTTCTTAACGAGGATCATGATTTGATAATATTGATCGTGAATACGATCCAGAAGGACTTGAAATCGGATAATTTTCTGGTGGTATGCGCCGCTTTGAATGCGGTATGTAAATTGATTAATGACGAGACGATACCCGCTGTTCTTCAGCAGGTGGTTGAGTTGTTATACCACCCAAAAGAGGCGGTGAGGAAGAAGGCTGTAATGGCTCTGCATCGGTTTTATCAAAGGTCCCCCTCGTCCGTGACTCATCTTGTAACGAATTTCCGAAAGGTTAGTGTTTTTTTAGATATATAAACTTTATGTTGATGTGGGCATCATAGAATTGCACCTGCATTGTAGGGAATAATTGATCTGGTATTTGGAATTCTGAATTAAAGCTAATTTAGTTCAATATGTAAACTGATTTTGCTTGAATTCCCATGACCAGGCATGATCATCACTCATACAGACATTAAATGGATCATTCTTCTACGGGTAACTACTATTGTGAGAAGATTATATGCGCCACTGTGATTATGGGGAAGGAGAATTTGAGTTTTCGTAATGTATGATGTGCATGCATCGTTGTAAACAGTTCATGTTATCTTGCATGATTAATTTCCCTCGAGCTCTGAAGCAAGCTTGTTGGAGGAGCTGAATATAGGACTACTGTAGATCAGACACTAGGGCCTGCAGTAATACCAAGAACCATACTTGCAATCAATTGAAGTTTCAAGTGAAAAAAGAAAAACGGGAAGAAAATTTAACCTGAAAGATAATTAATGAATACAAAAAACCATAATTGAGTACATGAGATGAAAAAGAGACGACCAGGACGTATCTGAAATGCAGAAACTGGAATTTGCTATATTACATGTCATGGTCATTGATTGAGGTTATAAAACATCAAGCCATACTGGGACCATCTAGCCGCACCACCCAAGTGATCATTTCTATTAGTTTGTTAGTGTGTACATTATTAATCATTTTATGTTATTAATGGCTCAACTGGAACACCAAAACTAAACTGGTCCTTATTACCATACATGAACACAGCTTTTTTCAAGTTTTGTTGGTAACTTTTATTAGAAATTTGAAATGTAATGCACTTTAAGAGAAATCTAATTACAAAACAGATGCTGCTTGAAAAGCAGTTCTTGTTTTTAACAATTTTATAATTCTTGTTTCGTTTGAGTTTTTCATTTCCTGATGCTTTATTTGTAAATGTATATTTTTGCAGAAACTTTGTGACAACGACCCTGGAGTAATGGGTGCTACACTTTGCCCTCTATTTGATCTTATCATGATAGACGTAAATTCACATAAAGATTTAGTTGGAAGCTTTGTAAGCATTCTCAAACAGGTCGCTGAACGTAGACTGCCAAAGAGTTACGACTATCATCAGACACCTGCCCCGTTTATACAGGTGTGTCACTTCATATATCATCTATTTAGATACAATAGCCCTCTTACTTTTTGGGTGTTTATTGTTTTCTTTTTCTGCTTGTACTTGGATAATTACGACTTGACGTCACTACCTTTGAGAAAGTGGGGAAAATGAAAAATATTATTCGAGTTTTTCATAGAGGTGTTACATCATACCTACAGTTTTTTGGAGTTTGCAAGTGTAGTACGTTGATAGCCAAAGGGAGGATACTTCTGGTCTGCAAGTCAATAGTTTTCCATTATTAGTATTACTTCAGTATGCATGGTTTGATCTCAAAAGGGTTGGTTGTTCACTTGGGCTGGATATTGCATATGAATTGGGAAACCATCTTGGACAGTTAGAAGAACATGTCCTTTCTTTTAGTTGAGAGTTATGAATGTTTGTTTGAAGGATCTTCACATCAGCATGGGATATTGATCTTGTGGGTCATGTGAAATTTATCAAATTTCGTGTAGGCCATTGAATGTGAGAGGCTTTGACGGGTAAATTCAACCGATTCTGTTTTAAGAACTCATTATGTGGCAAAAATCCCTTGCCATTAGAGACTAACAAGCAAGATGACTATTTGGTCTACACCACCTAAATTGACATTTTTTACCCACATGAGCTCAAATATATGATGTAAATTTAAATGCAAGGGATCATATAAAGTATAATTTTAACATTTTTTTCTTTTAGTTGCAAGTAACTTTCTCCTGGTCTTTTAATATAATATTAGTTTCAGTAATTGTTGTTTTCTCGTTCTCTTCCTCACCCAACAGGAAGCACCGGTATGGGGGATGAGCGTTCCACTAGTTAATGGGTTTGGCATTTTTGCAAGTTCAAAAATCTAGGTGCAGCACACCTATGAGTACACCACACACACATATACTTTAAATAAATACACACAAATAGATAACTCATAAATGAAAGGAGGACAAATAACTTATATCAAATAAGCATCATAAATGTATGTAAATCCATACAAAATGAATGCATGAGAGTAATTTTTGATCAAACTCTGTCAGGCTGCGATATCCAACAATCGCATAAGCAACACAGCCTAGAAATATTGGGAAAACTGAACAAGCAACAACGAGGAGGCATGTAAAGGAAACAAGCATAGAAGACGAGTAAGTGTTGAATAAGAAAATAAATATTAAGTGGAGAGAACTTGAAAATTATACTCAAAATCTAAATATGTAGATGGTGGGAATGTAAATATTTTATCTTCTCTTATCCATACATACAAGGACAAAATGCTTCAAAATGTAACGAAGTTCGTCTTATGAACTTTTTTTCTTAGTTACTAATAAACTTTCAATCCTGTCTATTTCATACCTATTTTACTAGATAAACGGATTTTCTGTCTACTTGGTATAGTTGATTTTGATGTATCATTCTTCCACGTAATCAAGAGTTACAATATAACCTGGCAACTTGGCATCCATGTCACAAATAGTTACAAGGTCCACTAGTTACCGGTCAAACTAGGAATAATTAAACGTTTGTTATACTAATTCAGAAAAAAAATCATCGTTACACCTCCAACAACTTCTCCAAAATGGAGATTTTGGGGATTTTTGCTTCAATAGATTCCCCAAAATCTTCTCCAAAATGGAGAAAGTATGAGAGAGAGGATGAAATTCTCCAAATCTGGAGATTTCTCCAAAAATGATTACTTATGAGAGAGAAATGACTTTTTATTCATTCTACCAATGAGATTGCTTGAATTTAAATGTTTACGAGAGAGAGAATATTTTATAAATTGTATTGAATTTGTGTAGTCTCCAAAATAGAGAATCCGTTGGAGATGAATGTAATTTTTTTAGGAGATTTTAACTTCTTACTTCTCCATTTTTGAAGAATCTGTTGGAGATGCTCTTAGCTTCAAAATTAGGCTGTTCAGAGGAACTGCTGAGTGTGATTGCCTATGCGACCTTTTTAGAATTGTAGCTTGATTCACTTTTTTGGACAGTTTTGCTTTACTGTTGGGTGGATTTATCGATCCTGATGATTTTAAGCTATTTGATTTGATGATATCCAAAACACAAGGGATGGGGAGGGAATAGATGTGGGGTTGGGGGCAGGAAAAGGACCATGGGGCTGGGTTGGGGTGGTTTTGCTCATTAAAAGAAAAAGGAAAACTAATATTGGTAATAATATTTTTATATCACTAGATACAATTAGGCTAACTGGATTATACTTATGAATTATCATTAACAAACAAAATTGTTTATTAATCACAAAAATGCTAATCTACATTGTTAGGAACAAGAAGTTACACTTGTGTTTCGATATTGAGTCTCAACCGGCAGGAGCTTTTTTGTAGGAGATGGGGTATCTGAGACAGAATAACGGTCGAATGTTCTTGGTGGAACCTTTTAAAACTGAATGGCCTAAATTACGTGGTAATTTTCTATTGCCTACAAGACCATTATCTCATTTTGAGTTGATCCTTTCTTTCTTCTTTCTGTTTTGCCAAAAACACTTTATGAAGATACATGACTGTAGATAATTATTTTTAACAAGAGCGGAATGGCATACCTTGAGAAGGAGGGAGGCTGTGAGATAGGTGGAAAGCAAAAAAGAAAATTGGCATACACTTCCAATTCACGGGTTATAGACAATAAAATGAAGTATGAGGGATCAAATTTTAAAGTCAAACTTCATAAGATAATTCGGAGTAAATAATTTGGTAATTAATTGCAATTATGAATTAATCAGGGCATGTGCCTGCAAGATACTGATTTGGGTATTTGTTAATGGACCACGAATGTGGTTGGACAGTCGGACTTTAATATATACTGTTATGTTAATATCTTAGTTGATTTTACTTTTAAATGGGACTACATATGGTGAATTGCTCTTTTCTTTTTTAATTCAGATCAAGTTTTACAGGAAAGATGTAAAGGTAAGGGGTAAAATTTCTTCAATATTAGTTTTTTTTGGTTAAAATATTATTGCTTTAGTTAGTGAGTTTTTTAAGCTTAAATTTGGATATCACAAAAGTAATTCGTCTTTTTAACGTTATTGGTCAATTGCTTATGCAGATTAAGTTGCTAAAAATTCTGGCATTACTTGGTAGTGGTGACAAGCAGTCCAGCGAGCAGATGTATACTATCATTGGAGACATAATGAGGAGGAGTGACACGACTAGTAATATAGGAAATGCGATTCTTTATGAATGCATATGCTGTGTCTCATCTATACATCCCAGTCCTAAGTTATTTGGAGCAGCAGCTGATGCCATTGCTAAACTCCTGAAGGTCCACCCTTCTTTTTACTGTTGAAAGATGTCTGCCACTCGTAGAAGTCTAGTTTTTTTATATGCTAAATCTTATGATCGGATTTCTCTGTCTTGTAGAGCGACGTTCATAATTTAAGGTATATGGGTATTGATGCACTTGGTCGACTGATAAGGATTAACCCAGAAGTTGCTGAGCAACACCAACTTGCTGTAATTGATTGCTTAGAGGTGAGTGAATTTTGATATAGTTCTATTTGATTCGATTAAATAGTCGACCAACATTAATTACTAAAACAGTAAAGGTGATGATACTTAATATGTTCTATAACATGTCAATGTCATTTATAAAGAAAAAAAGCCACCTAACTTTGAAGTTATTTTGGGTCTTGGAATTATCCAACCTTGGAAATTGCATCAATTTTATATTTTATTTTTGTTCTTTCCTTTTATTAATTTGGTTTTGCTGATTGAATACGAATTTGGATGTCCAGATTCGATTCGATTAACATCCATTAATGACCTACTTGTATCCTAACAAAAATGGCATTGCTGATGAGAGTTAATCGATTATCAATAAACCAACATCTCAACATGTATTGTAAGTACCAAGATCAACCTGTAATATGTTTTTATTGTTACTGCTGCAAGCGTACACCTAACAAATACATTATTTTTTTTCTTCCTGTTATCCTTGTCGCTTCCTTGTTATTTGCATGGGTCTGTCTCAAATATGCCATATTAAATCAACTTATTTTGAATAGGTAACAGAAAATTCTCTGTCATGAGAATATACTTCAAATGTATATTTAGTTCTTCCTCACTTCTTGAATCAGGATCCAGATGACACTCTAAAGAGGAAAACGTTTGAGCTGCTTTATAAAATGACGAAGTCCTCCAATGTGGAAGTTATAGTAGACCGTATGATAGAGTACATGATAAGCATCAATGACAATCATTACAAAACTGAAATAGCATCTAGATGTGTGGAGCTTGCAGAGCAATTCGCACCCAGCAACCGTTGGTTTATTCAGGTTCTCTCTGTTTCTCTCTCATGCAGGCAATTACACATGTGCATGTTTACTTCCAATTGCGAGTTTTGATATAGTTAGTTGCATGTTACCAAAATTCTATCTTCACTTCTCGCCCATTGTTTTCCCTTACAGACTATGAACAAAGTCTTCCAACATGCTGGGGATTTGGTGAACCCTAAGGTGGCTCATAACTTGATGCGCTTGATTGCCGAGGGATTTGGGGAGGATGATGATACGGCAGATAGTCAGCTTAGATCTTCTGCTGTATGTATTCTTGAATGACTTGACAGTTTATATACATTGTGCTTGTTTCAGTAAATCTCTTATCTTAATTTGTAACATATATCAAGTTGTTTCTGGCTGTGAGCAACTATGAGATGCTTGAAATAGTTCCATGTCTGGACATTTGGTCTTACTTTTTCATGTGCATCCACTTTCATGGTGATGTAAATATAGTAGGTAGATCATGTCTTGGTGAGGTGGTGTAACTTCTATCAGGGATCGGATAATTAAATGCCTTTTGTAATTAAATAAATATTCAATCTAGCGAAGCATGATATCTTGATCAACTATTCCTACTAGCTTAGCTGGTTAATTTTTGGTGGTATTAAAGTCAAGGTGCCATGTTTGAAACCTGGCAAGCCTTTTCTTTTTCTCCCTATTTTCTGTCTATTGGCTAATCCCTTTTTCTATAATGCCATTTTCGGTCCTCGGATTTTTACAACGCCACTTTTTCTCTCCCAGATTTTTATATTCCATTTTCGGCCTCCCAGGTTATGATGTCCATGTTCCGCCCTATGTGAAGTGGAAATTCTGTTATTGTATGTGATCTTATCCAGCATCCTCCAGTATGGTTCATATGATATACAATTTTTACTTGTCCTGCACTTCTACCTCTAGCTTTTGATCTTTGTGTAAGATTGAAGACATTGTCATTCTAACTTGAGATGGTGGCTAATGGAAGTATTTCGTGAGGTGATGGAGAACCCAGCAATTCTATACAGACTTTTAATAGTAGTATTCTTTCAACTTCTCGGAGTAGAGTGTTCTAAAGCCGTGGGAAAACTACGGAATTTAGAGCTGGTTTCAGAAGTTATTAGTTTTTTTATTTTTATTTTGACCATCAATATGCATTGGTGGTCAAAGACCTTCCAGCCTAGTGGTAAGGCTTGGGCATGGCATAGTCATGAACCCGAGTTCTAGTCCTGGGAGGGGAGTGTTGGCGACATTTAAGTGGGGCCATGTTTAGCCTCCAAAATTGCCGGGGATTAGTCGGGCTTTGGCCCGGACACCCTTACAAAAAAAATATGCATTGGTGCATGAATCCTGTTCAAAAATTTTGTCCATGTGTATCCACTAGCTGTATAGGCTCAGCATCTGAAGCATAGAATGTCCTAGAAGGTTAATTGAGTCTCTTAGACAGTTGTGTTTGAGTTAGAGTTGGGCAAGTTTCTAAAATATCAGATCATAAGGTGTGATGCTTAAAACCCTAGGTGTGGTCAAAGTTCCCATATGCACATGTTATTTTTAGTACTTACTTCTTCTAGTTTGGAGCCCAGTTCAGAATCTCATTATGCAATATGCACATCAGTTATTGCAAGTCTTTAATTAAGGCACTTGATTTCTTTTTAAGATCCTTCACAGTGGTCGGAATACTCGAAGAATTCTTTATTTAACAGTTACCTTAGAAGCTGATCTGGATGCTTGACTCTGCTTCTAAATAAGGCAACAAACATGATATGGGAGCTGGTACATTAGGGCTTAGGGTCTTTTTCTATTTATGGTACCTGTACTTCTTGATTACAAAACTAATTATTGGGTTTCCTTCTAGTTGTAAATGTATTTGTGTCAGCCTTGATGTCAAGGTCAAAGTTTGACAACTAATATAGTATGGATAGAATATTATTTTCAATGGATACTACTTCGAAATGGTGGTTCGGGGTATGGATCCTATTTTGACATAATCTGCTGCTTGATTTAGCTTCTTATGATAGTTCATTCTTGTTATCATGATTAACCATTCCACTACATGCTTGTGGTAGAACTTGTATTTGGCGTTGTTAAAATCTTTTATATATCCAATTATCTATGGCTGTGAACCTTTTTGACCCAAATCAACTTTATTTTTCAATAGAGTGCTTTCAGACATCAGTCATCAATCTACTCGTTAAGTGAGACAGGATTTGGTGTTGCCCTACCCTTTCTGATTAAGTACCCTAATTGGCTTCACTTGGTTTGACTATTTGAAAACCCAGCTCTACAACTGAAACAACGCTTGTTAGCAACACATTAGTTTGATTTAGCTTTTGGAAATTGTAACGTAATATCATAATTAACATTCTCTAATTTGTAAAGGGTGTTCTGATTTGTGAATACTTTAGTAATGACTTCTTTTGTATTAATCATTGTGTCCTGTAGATAATAAAATCTTTACATTAATAAGCAGCCGGTATGATGATTTCAAGTTATGATAATAATGCATTACCTCTTTTAAGTACTACATCTTATACCATCATTGGCTCTCTATCTGTCTATTTTATTTGGAACTATCTTTTTTTGGTTTGTAGGTGGAATCTTATTTGCGAATAATGGGAGAGCCAAAGCTTCCATCTACATTTCTTCAGGTAAATTGTCCTACTTTGGTTTCCTATGCCTGGTCTTCACCCAGCATTTGTATGTGTGGAATGTTGCTCTGTTTTTGTTGTATACAGGTCATATGTTGGGTTTTGGGGGAATATGGAACTGCAGATGGTAAATATTCTGCCTCCTACATCGGTGGCAAGTTATGTGATGTTGCAGAAGCACATTCAAGTGATGATACTGTCAAGGTATGTTAACTAGCTTCATGTATGAGCACTAGAAAATGTACGTGAAGTTTCCTACTGCAGCTTTCAATATACTTGACTTATTGACATCATTTGTAAAGTTTTTCCGTTTTCTTTTTTCTGTTCAAGGTTTTATGTTTTGAGAAATATTAAAGAGAATTTATTCTGATAGTGTGGGTGGGTGACATCTTTCATGAGGATGATAAAAAAGAGAGGTTGGCTTAAATAATTATGGTGCGAGGGCAGATAGGGCTTATAGTGTTGAAATATGGAGTTGGCTTAGGAGAATTAGAGGATTGCAATTCGTAGAGATGACTCACGGATGTTTCCTCAATATTCTTATTATCTCTTTTGTGTATCAATTCTGTACTCTCCTTTAACTACTTTTGATCAATGTTTGTTTGAGTTGTTTTCTTATATATAAAATAACCGTGGTATTTGACACTTTTGGTCTAACTAATCCAATGGGTCCATGCAAGCGCTCTCTCCACATGGACTGGATAAACTTGTCCAGTGGGAGTAGCTCCCAAGGAGTTGATCCAACCCCTTTGAGGTAACTTATAACGACTTAAAATATAGATTTTTTAAACTTAAGGTTCTTTTAGGATTTTATTTTTTGTACCTGTCTATTATATTATGTAGTTATGCTTTTTTTCTCAGTACTATATAGTAGATACATTTTTTTCCTGTGCTAAACAAATTTTTGGTGGACCAGAAAGAAATTATTTTTTAACATGGTTCGAACTTGGTGTTGCTAAACTTGGTTCAAACCTTATGTCTAAAGTCAGTGACCACATCCACCACCAAGATGTTTCCCTAGCAGCTGCACCTAGCTGCTGGTAGACACATTTGATTGCTCCATTTGGATTTTGTGGTCTGACTTGCTGCTCTTGTGATGTGGAACTGCTAAAATGTTGGTGAGGTTTTGAGATATCTGCAAATTTATGATATTCTACTATGTTGTGGTACTTAAGCGAGTTTTTGGATCTGTTCTGCAAGCATCTTGATTTGAAGGTTGTAGATTTTTGTGGAAACAAAGTTCAGGGGATGGGAAATTGAAAAATTAATGGAATGTGTTCTATTACTTTAACATCATTGCTTGAGTTGGAACTTAGACATTGAATATGCCAAACTATTATTTGGGTATCGAATATGATCTACGTCTGAATATCCAATGATCAGAGTATGATCTTGTCTGTGTAAAGAAGAGTGTGGCTAGGTGCATCCTTAAGGCATCTTAAATATGTAGAATGACATCTCAATGATGGGTCAAGTGGATCTTCACATGTAATCACAATGTTATCTACACAGAATACCAACACAATTCTTTTTTGTGTTTCTTTGATGAAAATGTAGTGTGAAAACAGAAAAATGTTGCATCCAAACTACCTGTCTTCTTGTACTTTGATCTTGAAGTTTCGCCTAAGCCACTTCCTGTTTTTGTTGTCAATTTTGGGCAAGATTTTTCCCTAAATTCTTTGGTCAAAGAATTTATTTTCTCCTGTATTAAAATGATCTCTTCATTGATGTTCAGAAATTTAATTGTGTTTGACAAGGTGGCACTTGTTCCTAGACAACTACTGAGTACATCTGAGTTGTCAATCCCTCATCTTGATTTAAGCGAAGAAACTTGAGACTTTGGTAATTTGAGCTGATTGTTTGTCGCTGATAGAACTCGAGGTGTGTAAAGTGTGAATGTTGACTTGAAAAAGGTTCAAGCTTGAACCAACATTAATCTGACCAACTTCTTGTTTCATGTGGCTATTTCTAAGCTATTAAGTTTGATCAAGTATTTTCCTACGAACGGGCTAGAAACAATGGCTAGAAAGCTTAATTGTATGGAATCGGGCTAGAAACATGTATTTGGCTTCTTCTTACAAAAATAATTAATCGGCTTCATTTGATTAGCCAACATAAAGTCTGCTTAGAGTGCTTGATCACCGTTTAATGGACGGACAATTGCAGCATAGAAGGAAATCAAGTTGTTTAATCTCCTACACCTAGGCGGTTAATTAAGGGGAGGGGAGGTCTTCTCTGGATATTTGGCATTTGTTGCTTTCAAAGCTTATTGGGTGTTATTTTTGTATCTTATATCTGTTCTCAGTCCTCTATCATGCCTTCTTGATTGAAAATTTTAAAGCATGTTGTAAGTTTCTTTTCTGCTTATTTTGGAAGGCGTATGCAGTGACTGCACTTATGAAAGTTTGTTCTTATGAAAAAGCTGCCGGAAGAAAATTAGATATGTTATCGGAGGTAAGTAAACACTAGCTATCTTCCATGCCATCAGGAATAGTTATCAATATCAGATTAGATTCTACAAATTTCATCCATGCTAACTTACCGTCAACTGTTCATTCACAAGAGAACTTTTTGGCATATCAGAGTTCTAAATTTCTCTCGTATTTCAGTGCCAATCCTTGATTGAATCATTGTCTGCATCTCACTCGACTGATCTCCAGCAGCGCGCATATGAACTTAAGGCAATTATCAGCCTAGATGGTATTGCTATGGAGAATATAATGCCATTAGATGCAAGTTGTGAAGACATTGAGGTGGTTTGCTGTTCATATAAACTGTTATTTCGACTTTGAATATGTTGCTGTCGATTGATGCCTTCAAATTTCATTGCCAGTTGTCTTCATTTAACGGGCGTTAGATGTTCTTTTTTGGGGTCTTCTATTCTGAGTGCCTTAATTTGAAGGATTTTTGTGTTTATTTTCATGCAGATTGATAAGAGTCTTTCGTTTCTCAATAGTTATGTTCAGAAGTCTTTAGAAGAGGGGGCTAAACCATATTTAACAGAGCATGAACGATCTAGAACTCGAAATATCAGCAACTTTAGAAACCACGATCACCATGATGCGTCGACACATTCTCTTAGGTTCGAGGCTTACGAGGTTCCAAAGCCTGTAATCTCTGCAAGGCTACCCCCAACAGCTTCTTTAACCGAACTTGCAGCTGTCCGTGAACAATCTTATCAGAGGGAGGTCCATCGTAGCCCATCTGTTGGATCTTTATCCGACAAAGGCTCGCAAGAGCTCAGGCTACGTCTCGATGGGGTTCAAAAGAAGTGGGGTAGGCCCACTTACTCATCTGCTGCCTCCCCATCAACCTCAGATTCGGAATCTCATACGGTAAATGGTACTGGAAAAGGCAAATCATTTGAACCCTCTTCAAGAAGGCAGCCGGAAGTTGAGATACCTGAAGAAAAGCAAAAACTTGCAGCTTCACTGTTTGGGGGTACCACTTCAAAGTCTGAAAAGAAACAATCTGGTGGTGGTATCAAGGGTTCAAAAGCAACCCGTAGTACAGCAGATCAAACGCGAGCCACGACAGCAGTGGTTCATCCACCTGTGGACTTGCTGGATTTCGGAGAACCAAGTGGTGCGGCAAGTGGCTCATCCTCAACCGTGGATCCATTCAAACAACTGGAAGGTCTTGTGGATACAAACCAATATAGTAATGTTTCCAAAGATCCTGATCTATTGTCCCTTTATTCAGATGCTGCTTCTACTAGCGGTCAGAATCAGAATCAAGAAACTGGTAACCTGAGTCATGGGTCGGGTAACAGAACGACAAAGGGTCCGAACCTTAAAGATGCTTTGGGGAAAGATGCATTGGTTAGGCAAATGGGTGTCACACCAGCAACCCAGAATCCTAATTTATTCAAAGATTTGCTTGGCTGATTGAACTGCATCCACTCTCAAGATTCAATGAGAAATATGTAGAAATGCTTTCAAATATGGCATGAAGAACTTGCAGGCTCCCTTGAGAAGATGGGTTTTTTTTTTTTTTTTTTTTTTTTTTTTTTTGGCGTAGGAAGTTATAACAATTGTTTTATTTTTCAATCTTGAGTTTATATTTTATGTAAGTTGCGGGAAAATGTGTACCTTTTGTTCCTGTGTATGATAAGATTTTGAGTTTCACTCTTTAATAATATACGTAGATTTCTATAACGAATGTTTCTTTTCCTGGTAATTGTGGGCATCCGGGCTAATTTGCGTATACTGACTTAATCATACAGGCTTCGAGTCATTACAGGTGAACTTTCATGGCTACAAGGGTTTTGGCAATGTCTGAATTCAAACCGGGGAAGATGAGATTTTTCATTACTATCTCTTAAATCTTAACGGGTGTCTTACAATCCAAAGGTTTTATACAACGAATGTTGATTGATAGCAGTTTATCCCGATAACAATCAAAAGCAACATCAAATCAAGATTCTACATATTGTTTTCTTGAACAAGTCAAAATTCATTATTGCCATGTGTGCACAAAAAGAGGAACATAACACAAATGTACGACCGATTCATACCATTCATATTATACATTAAAGTAATACGTATATCAGATATGTACTATGATATCTGTCGAGTTGTTGAATTTCCGTTAGTTACATATTCTATTACTCTGCCGAGTTGTCAAAGACTAGGTTATGAATTCAAACTCCTAGACATATGCATGCCTTCCGATACATTAAAGTCCAACCATTAAGACACGACAACAAAATACGCTTGATCAGAATGAAAGCACGATTTCTGTTTTAGAATAAGTCAACATATTATTTCATGTTTGTCGAGGTGTCAAATTTCTATTATGTAGATTGTCTTAATACTTTATATTTGAAGAGACCAACTCACATACAAACTCCTCGAACATGTAAAGATCAATCAATACAACGATATAAATGTATTTTTTTTATCAATCTAACAGCAATATAATTCAACGATACTCAAAATTCAAAAAACACAGCACATCAGAAATGTCAGTTTTTCTCAAAGTTGGTGATTCCGTATTAGACTATCTAACAATGCCGCAACAAATCTTAGTCTTTAGAATACCTGTATATAACACTATTTAGAAAATTCTATAAAAAAAAATTAACGTAACAGTCTACTTTTTGAGTTCTTTAGGATACTGAATTTGGTCTTAAGAACTTTCTGCTTTCAAGACCTTGTCAGGTATCAAACTTTAAATCTCGTCAAGTATTTTATTAAGACTGTTATGAGCGTCATAACAAACCACTTTTATCACAGTGTCGTCTTATATTTAGAAATATTGAATCATATAAATTGTTTTTACACTAGAAAATGAATACGTATAGTAGATTAAGATCTACTTGAATCCTACCAAAGGATCTTTGGCCTAACGGTTTCGTAGCATTTGACCTCCTAAGAGGTCAGGGGTTCAAACCTCACCATAGATGAGGAGAGTGTATGAGTTTATTTGTTAGATTCAAACCTTACTGTAATAAAGTCAAAGGGTCAATTAATATTTGTTGAGATTTCAATTCTTCCATTAATGGGGTTTATTTGTTTAGAAAGTGACTCATGTCATGGTGATGTTATGACTGCATTTGGATATGTTGTAGCCATCCTTTCTTGAATATTTTGATGTACACATAATTGTTTTTTTAATTTTTGGATAAAGTCTGCTTCCGATAAGAATATCGTTAACTGAGTCGTTAAAACAACTGATTATGAATTAAAACTCATTAGTAACAGAATAAATGTAATTTGCTCATTCAAAAGAAAGTCTATGGTGGTGTTTGTTTTTTAAGAGGTGTTGAAGCCTAAAGTCCTATTTCACTTCTGATTTATAAAGAGGTGTTGATGAAGTCTGAAATCTGAATCAATAAGACTGTTTGTTTTTGTAAACTGATAAACGTCTGAATTTATTTAAATTGTCTATTTTACCTGTTAAAAATTATAATGTTGAATTTATAGATAAATTTATATAATTTCACATATTTATTCATCATCATTATGAAATTTACATCTAAATTATATAATTAACATTCATTTAAACGAAAATATGTCATTAACGGTATTTAACACATTTACATCCTATTAGAATACCTTAATTGAGAGAGGTGAGGTTTGATTGAGAGAAATGATCGATTAAGGTTAATCGATTGAGAAACGTCGTTGTTAAAGATTTGAAGAACAATAAGAGGCAAATAAGAAGTTGGTTTACCTCTTATCAGATAAGAGGAAAATAAGACATAAATGCATTTGAGAAGTTGGAAAAAACAAACAGTCTGAATGACCTTGACTCTTAACGAATCTGACATAAAAGGCTGATAAGGCCTATGTCTTTCGTCTAATAACATTAACAGACATTCTACAATTTTAAATTAAAAAATTTACGTTTTACATCAAAATTTTTAATTTATTTTTCAAGTTTTCGAACTTCAACCCATAAATTATGATACCATTTATTGATAACAATGTTTTGTTGTAATTTTGTCAACCGTATTTATAATACATCAAAGTCAACAGAGAAAGTAATGCCAAATGGCAGTCGACCGAAATGGCAAGTGATATAATATACATACATATACATATACATATATCACTTGCCATTTCGGTCGACTGCCATTTGGCATTACTTTCTCCGTTGACTTTGATGTATATATATATATATATATATATATATATCACGTTTAAACATCTGTTAAAAATATGAACATGAATTTTAATTAATATAATTTATTTAATTTTTTAAAATTTAAATTCATAAAATTATGGTTTCATTTATTGAGCACCAATAAATCAATATATGATTATTAGGGTAGGGGTCTAATCAAATGAGACGTAATTAGTTTATGGTAACCGTGAGGTCTAATATGAGCCAATCATTTTATTTTATTAATTGTATTACTTTAATTAATAGGTAAATGGCGTTTTAGTAAAATGATTAATTATAATTTAAATATTTTTCTTATTTAATAGTCATCAAATTCGGTTTCCTTAATTATCAAGAATTCGGTTTCCTTAATCATCTTAGCAAAATTGTATCACAGTCGTGTATCACACTGTGGTTGTGTGTGGCCTAAAACTCAGATCACATCCGTTATCAACCTATGTTCAAAACGTTATAACAGTGGTATCACAATGTGTATCACAATTGGTTTTGTGTCWTACTGTTATAAATTCTTGGGTATCATAGCGTGTATCATATTTGTTTTGTGTTTTACTGTTAGAAATTCTTGGCCGGAGAGAGAGAGAGAGGGGGAGAGAGGAGAGAGATTTTAAAAAGACTCATTTACCCCTATATATATTATCAATAAATTTAAATTATTTGCAAATTAATGAATACTTACCAAAATTAATATGTTTAATAATAATCATTGATTATTAATAATGTATGGTTGATAGTGGATCTCAGTTATCACAAATAATCGAGTTCTCATTTGATTGAGCCCCTATTAAGCAAACCACATATATATATATTTTTTTTGTAAGGGTGTCCAGGCCAAAGCCCGACTAATCCCCGGCAAATTTGGAGGCTAAACAATATCCCACTTAAATGTCACCAAAACTCCCTTACCAGGGCTCGAACTCGGGTTCATGACTATGTCATACCCAAGCCTTTATCACTAGGCAAACCACATATTTTGCTTCTCACATGACATGTATAATCAATATATGATTTTGACTTTTTGCAAAATTGTTAAAAAAGTCAACTATAATTTTATATTCATTGTTCCAAAGTCAATAGCCAAACCCAAGTTGACCAAGATCCCAATCTTTATAGAAATAGACATTCACATGTGAATCATAATAAACCTTCGTCGTAAAGACATACAAAACCTTCGCAACAGTTTCAAGGATCTTACAAAATTTGGATGGTCTTATTGAAACCCAACAGATATATAGGGGACAATTATTTGAGAACCCAATGGTTTCAATAATTTGTTTGGTTCCATAAACTTTAAATTTTATTAAATACCCTACAGTGAATTACACTGGTGGTCCCTGTGGTTGCTCAAAGCTTGGATTTGATCCCCAAAACAAACTATCTACACTGATGGTTCCTAACTTTTGAATTTCATAACACTCAAGGTCTCTGGATTAAACACTGCCAGTTATTAACCGTTCGAAAAGTCAAATCAGTCTTTGAGCGAACTACAAGAACCAAAAGTGTAATTCACTCTGAAATTAATGGTGGTTCATTTTTTTAATTTAGTTATTAAAAATGTTTCGAGCAGAGTTAACGTGTGAAAATTACATGTTAAAATTTATTTATTGGGATAAATAATTTTTTTTACGAAAAAATACATGTTTTAGAAGTTAAAATATTACGAAACATTATTAAAAAGTTTTTTTTAAAAGAAAACATGTGAATACAAACATTATAGTGAGTTACACTTTTGGTCCCTATAGTTTTTTTAAAGACTGATTTGTCCCTCTTAACGATTGTTAACTGACAGTTTTAATACCAGAGACCTTGTGTGTTATGAAATTAAAAGGTTAGAGACCACCAATATAGATAGTTTGTTTTAGGGACCAAATCCAGAACTCGAGCAAACCACAAGAACCACTAGTATTATTCGCTCAGTACTCTATTATCCCAGTTATGATAATCTTGAATCGAGTCATAAAATCATAACACATCAGTATAAAACACATTCATACTGAATTAAATACAGGTTTACAAATTATAAATGTATTATCAAAATAGACCTTTTATGCCTAGAAAGTGAGTCATAAAGCTAGAAATTTGATAGAAGGTGATGTCTTGAATGTATTTTGGACATATACACAATTTGAGCTATCCTTTATTGAAAAAAAGAATTTGGACATTTTGACTAGAATGGTCAACACCTAGTGCAAAATGACATAACTATCCTTCTAAATTGAAAACTAAATACTCAATTCACCTAATTACCCATCAACACCTTTTTCTTTCGAATTAAGGGTAAAAACGTCATTTATTATATTCTGTAAAGGCCACAAATTTCTAGTAAATTAGTAAACAAAACAAAAACCAAGCTAGTCAATATGTTCTACTCAGAAATATGGTAATGGAAATGATAAGATGTACACAGACTTTTCTTCTACATCTAACAGTAGAAATATAATAATAATAATTATTATTATTTTGATTAACCTGGATATCCAACCCGCTATGCGAGCCGACTAATCTTAGGACGACCACCTGCTTTACAGATAGCCCAAAGTCACCGCATTTGAACCTCCATGGCCACAAGTGGAATTTTATTCCTCATTGGATTTGAACCTGAAACCTCCAGATACTTTTGACCTTTGGAGTCAAGCTCAAACCAATCAAGCACCACCCTTATGGTTAAAAATAGAATTACTTTTAATAATTAAGTACGCGGTTAATTTATGTCATTCATTGACACATGTAACTACTAGATACAAAGATTAAGGCAAAGTCAAAAGCCTCTACAAACTCGTCAAATATCATTATTTCAAATTAATAATCAGTGTTTCAATATTTCTGTTCTTTTACTAGATACATGCTCGTAAACATCCATTCCATCAAAATAAAATATATCAACTTGAATATATTTTAATTTATAAATATATTTTAAAAAGAGCATATTAATATTAAATAATTATTAAAATAACATTATGATATATTATTTAATTAAATAAATGAGAACTTAAAAGTTGGATTTTGTTTTTATTTGGTTGTTCCAACCCCCAACTCCTAAATTTATGATTCCAATGAATGGTATTATTTGGTACAAATTTGCATAATTGTATATGACAAGTGTAATCTTATTAATAAATTCAAGATTTTTGAATTTAAATGCTTGTAATAAATTTGTCAACCATATTTGTATACCAAAATTATTATATGAAAAGTCAAAAGTCCAAAAAATAATGCCAATGGGAGTTGACCAAGAATACTCATTTGACTCAACATACATTCAAATGCATTATTCACAAATGAATAAAAAAAACTAGGGTTCTAAGTGTCATGTGATTATTGCTTTCTTGAATTTGTACGTGATGGTACAGAGGTTTGTTGGGGTGTTGGGTCGTCAAACTTTTATAATGCATAAGATATGAAAAATGAGATTGTGACGGTAACTTTTGAATAACTTGCTATTGTTCGAAAAGACAAGTGGAATAGTTAATAAAAATGTTGAACGCATAGGAATTGACTTGGTCAACACAAAACCAATTAGAATAGACTTAATTTGATTTGAGGCTGCGGGTAAATGGAGTCGACCCTAATTGACTAGATATATGAACGAACTTACAGAATCAGATTTTGACGAAAAAGATTGCGCAATTGTCAAGGATAGATCGTAAGAGCAAAGAATAAAAAGAGTAACGATACAAGAACAGTGTACGAAAATCGTGTATGTTAACCATTACAGAGAACGAGAAGAGATGGGAGAGAATATCGAACCCAAAAAAGTTACTATTTTTTATTGGTAACTTTAATATTGTTTATAAGTTTTTTACTTTGTTCTGATCCATATATATTTAATAATATTTTATTCATAATAAAACAGTTTTATTAAATTATATCTCAAATCAGACGATATCAAAAGTATATTACAATCTATTGAACATGAGGGCCAAGTTGGCCTTGTAGCAATCACTCTATCAAATAAGAGGCTCATGGTTTCATTTCATTTAGAAGTTGTAGATACTAATTGTAGCCCACACTAATCTTTTATGCGCGCGCGCGCACACACATATATATATATATATATATATATATAATTGGGTTTATGTGAGATCAAAAAAATTTCGTGAGACCCGTAAGATCAATTTATGTTCATTGATCAACTTTATAAGCATATGATCTAATGGTATAAAATTGCACCGTGGTAATTTTGTAATTATTGAGAAGTCTTGTGGCGTTTATGAATGTTCAAATCTGACGATTGTAGATCTAATCCAAGGGTTGAGAATTGATATTAATATATATATATATATATATATAGATTAATATCAATCGTCCATCTGGTCTAATTAATATATGATTTAATAAATATCTCGATTATTTTCAAATATAAAGCATTATCATAATTAATGGACTATAATCATCTTCTATATATAGGGTTAGATTTAGAGAAAAATCATTAAAAAAAAAACTAATGAATACTCTAGTAAACATTCATCTGGATGATATGCACATATGCATACAAGTAAGTTATAAGCAATTTTTCTGGTATGCACATGTGCATAAAAATCAAGAAGTAACTTCAATTACTTGTATGCATATGTGCATACCATCCAGATGAATAGTTACCAGAGTGTTTCTCGATTTTTCATTTTTTGGGTTTTTTTCTTCTGAATCTCTCTCTCTCTCTCTACACACACACATATATAGGTATAGTATATACAATGTATTGATTAATATATATATATATATATATATATATATTTCATGTTTATTTGGTTCACAATATGAAACATTTTTACGTGTATTTTTTGTTTCACAAACACATCAAAAAGGTTCACTTTGTGAATTGAGCACACGTGAAAACAAACACACTATGAAACAAATATGTGTTAATCAATACATTAAATACAATAGTTAAATGAAAAAAAAAAATCATATGAAATAACACATGATGTACTGGTTCTCAAATATCTCATAATTTAGAAAGTTCTCAAAAAAAGGTCCCCTATATTGAAAACTTAAGCGATCGTAGGTCTAAATAACAACTATAGTTCATATACATACGGTTTCAGAAAACTTGAACGAATCAGGTGCAACTAAAAAATACGATATTTTAGAGAGTTAACTCCGTCATGTATTATAAAAGCTCGATAGAGAAGAAAAGGATAAGCAAAAGGTAGAGACAAAGAAGAATTTACGATATTATTTGTTCTCTCCTGTTGAGTCAATTACCCACCTCTCGTATCTTCGATGCATGACACTGATCAATCAATTAAATGTGTGGTTACTGACTTGGCGAATCATGCTTGATCACCAACCTGTGGTCTGGGTAGGAGAGGTATAAGGACAAAAACGGAAAAGAACAAATATTTCACGTTGTTATCAATTTAAAAGGTTGATGTAGACGAATAGGTTACCAGAAATGGACCGTTACGTATGATCAACCGATAGACCAAATGAATGAAGCAGATATCAGAAATCACACAGAATTGTCATGCATGGTTTAAACTTCAGTTGTCGAAAATTACGAAACAATAAACAAAATTTTATTTAAATGCCTTGCGGACTTGATACAAGAAAAGAAAGTTAATAACGTCTCCTCACTTGGTATTTTTAACTAAACTCGTTAAAAAAGGTATGACCTAATTATATATGCTATAATCGATCACGTTTCGCACCCCCTACCTTGCTATTTATTACGGAATCATCACGAATCTTTACGGTTCTCTTCTTATTGGTTTAAGGAAGCTCTCTTTATGTACAGTTTGGTGTCCTTTTCGAGTCTTCTTATGCCTTAGACATAATCTCCTCGTCTCTTCATGATGATTCCTTTATCCTTTTTCTTTAATGACTAAATCGGTCAAACACCCTTATATCTAAAAATAGTAAGTCTCTTTTGACGTGTCTTGTTCTTGCACACCGACCAACCTTTGGATTCAAATACGTTCAACCACCCCGTCTCAAGATTCCGGATACCCTCAAACCCGAACCTCGAGATTTTGAACCTTGAACCATAAGGTCTTGTTGTGACCCTTTTTAGGGCATTTTCTTGGGGTAGAATCTTATAGGCAAACCATTTTGTGGAAGGGCAAATGGAGCATAATGGATATCATTCTGTGGGCCTACCATTGACCACCTGCACATAAATACGTAACACGTTTATCAATAACTTGTATTCGTGAAAAAAACCGCTCTACTTTTTAAATAGAAGTCAAATTTGTATACATCTCAACTTTCAGTAACGTAAGATGGACTTCACCAACCTGTATTTTGTGGTCATATGATGTAAAAGAACTAATATCTCCAGCTTGGCAAGCTCATTTCCTGGACAAGCATGGGTCCCATTGCCAAATGGCATAAAAGTATTGGGCTTTGGTGCAACCTGCCAAATCACAGTAGATTAATTTAGTCTTAAGATTTTGTAACAGTAACGAAAAATACGTTGATTGTCATGATTAGTTTATAAAGTTACGATTTTTACCTCGAATCTTGACGGGTCGAACTTCTCGGGGTTGGTGAAGTTTTCGGGACTGTGGTGAATGTTTCTGAAGAGAGGCAGTACTTTCCATCCTTTTGGAATAAGGTAGCCTGAATAAGCCAATTTCAAGATTATTTTTGGAACCTTTATATATATATATATATATATATATATATATAGTTTGTTTCAAATAAAACACATGACATTTGTACAACCAATAAATTAATTTTAAATTAAAAGAATTAAAAAACAAACCTTCAAATTCAACATCTTCCACAGCTTCTCTAAAGGTAAAAGACAGGATAGAAGCAACTCTGAGGGTTTCTTGAATGACTCTTGAAGTTATAGGCATCTTCTTGGTATCTAACCAAGTCAAACTCTTGTCATCTTTCCCCTTCATTATCCCTTCTTGTTCATCCTAAAAAGTCAAACATTTTAGCTTCATTAAATTAATGGGTTGATGTCAAGTTGCCATTTTCTATTGAAATCAAATGCGTTTGATTTCAAGAAAGAAAGAAAAAGATGGAATTTTGAGTGGTTTTCTTACAGTGACAGCTTGTAGGACAGTGGGATTCTCAGCCAGGTACTTGAGGATCCAAGTGAGGACACTGGCGGTGGTGTCACGGGCGGCGAAGATGACGCCGATGATGTTGTCGGCGATTTGTTCGTCGGAGAGTCCTTCTTTTTCTTCCATGAACGAACCCAGTAAATCATTGTGGTTTTCTTTATTGGTTTCTCTTCTGAGTGAAAGAATCTTGGCCAAGATCTGAGCTAATTCCCTTCTAGCCTTCATCGATTTGTGAAATAGGGTTCCTGGGAGGTTAATCGGCATGGAATTATACCCTTTTTCAAGAATGTAATAGCATCTCTTGAGATCTTCTCTGTAGAGCACTTCATCCTTTCCAAAAATGGAAAGCAGTGCGACATTGAAGGTGAACTGCACAGCACAGACACAACAATCAGAATGATCAGAAACCAGACACAGGAAAAAAACAGAGTTGTTGCTGTTGGTTTTGGTTTCTGGTCTGAAATTTTGTTTGACTTACTGTTTTCATTTCTTGGAAAGTGTTGATGAGGCGGTTTTCCCATGACCGGAGCGAATCGACGGCGATGGATTCGATGTCAGGGATGATGTTCTTGATGGATTCCGGCGTGAATGCTCGGAGAACCAAACGTCTCAATTTTGAATGGTAATCACCTTGGTGGAAGAAAATGGCTTGTTTGCCCAACATTCTCTCTTTACTCGCCGGAAATGTGGGCTTAAAAAGATGAGACTTGGTCACGAGAACAAGCTTAGCAGCTGCCGGACTTGAAATCATGACACAACGACAACCCAAAACATGGGTCTTGAAGATGGAACCATACCTGAAAAACAACAGAAAGTCAAAATTAGAATCGGTAAACATGGAAGAAACCCATCCAAGAAATCAGGAAAAATGGAGGTCGACTAACTTTTTGACTTTGGAGGCGAAGAAGACATTGGGGTTTTGAGAGTAAAGCTGAAAGGTTTCACCGATGTAAGGCCAGCCAAGTGTTCCGGGAGGAAGAGGGAGGTTTTTCCGGCGACCGGCGACGGAAGATTTGAAGAGAAAGAGAGTGGAGAGGAGAATGAATAGAGAGAAGGAGATGGTAATGAATTCCATGGATGTTGTTAAGTTTAAGGGTTTGATGGTATTTGGATAGAAGAAAGGGAGGGAAGGAAGGGAGGTATATATAGTAAGGGAAAAGGAGTGAAAGAGGGAACACCGTTAGGACAGCTACACACACAGACACAGAATCTTGGCCTCCAGCTCATCTAACAGCCGGATGGGAGGGAGATGGGTTTTTTCCGAAGGAGCTCTGCAGATGTGTTTTTTGTATGTATTTTCGCTTTTTCTGTTTTTTCTTTTCTGTCAGAATCCTTAAATAATTACTTTTATTTAATAAATTAATTCCAACAAAAACAATTATAATTATAATTATAATAAAAACAATTAAATATTCAAAATTCTTTAAGATGGAAATCATATTATTATATAGTTTTTATTAAACATGATTAATTTATTAATTAACAGGTTATCTTATAAATATACAGTTAAGTTTTTTTATTAAACAACAAATGTACCTGTGAATTTGATTTGATAAACATATTTGAAGTTGTTTTGGAAGGATAATTTTTTAAAAATATATATTTTTAACATTATAATAAAAGTTATAGTAAGAAGAGATTTTCACTCTTGGTTCAATTATAATTGAAGAGTTCCATTATATCAACACTAATGAGAACCATCAGATCAATTTTCTTCTAAAACACAATTCATGGATTGTTTTTAGATTAAAAGTGATCAAATGTATAAATCTTTTCTTATACTTCTTATCTTAACTTTTATTCTTACACGATCTTTCGTTCCTTTATATATAGAGTTGGTTTCCGGTGAGAAAAAAAGTTATGGTGAAAAGTGTAAGAAGAAATCTTCACTCTTTGATAAAATCCTAATTAAACGTCAACACTAACGAGATACATCGAGATGCACTGGATCAATTCCTTTCTAAAATGCAATTCATGGGTGGCATGAGATTAAAGTGATTAAGGATTCAAATCTCTTATTACATTTCTCACCATAACTTCTTTTCTCACACGATCATTTACCTATATATGTAGAGTTTTTTTTTTTTTTTTGGGGGGTTGAATGTTTCATTTACAAACCAATTAATTGAGATATTTAAAGAAATGATGAGGTTTATTTATTATGATTATAAAAAAATTATCAGAATTCATTTATTATGATCAACGTTTTGTATTAGAAAACAATCGAGATATTCATTGAACCAAAGATTCAATAAACTAGATTGACAGTTAAGATTAGTTTGTAAATGATTCGCGCTATATATAGGTGGTTTATTATACAAACAACTTTCAACTGTCCAGATGATTATTTTATAATATAAATTATTGTTCATAATTGAATATATCTAATTATTTTTATAAATATTTAAATCATAATAAATATTTTTTTATATAAATATCTCAATTAATTGATTTGTATAATTCGATAAACCAGATGATTTATATTTAAAATATTTTATAAAATGATGTGAAAATTAAAAGAAAAACGTGAGTAGAGGGAGTGGTAAGGGCGGAATGGTGTGGGGGGCATGTCAGTTAGAATGCAGAAAGGGCGTGTGGGATGCGAGGAAGAGAGAGTTGGGTTGACTTTGACCATTTTGTTCATCTAATATCACCCCTACTCCGTACTTACCACTTCTTTCCCCTATACTTTCATTAAATTGCACTTTCACTCCTTCTACTTTACATAGTCTTTACTTGTTTAATTATTAGCCGCCAAAATTATATATTAAAACCATATTTAACATATTATTTTTATAATTTATAATTAAAGTTAAAGTTAAAGTCTTAAAAAAAAAAAAAAAAAACTACACAGATCATCTATTTTAGATATTTCAGTATTAACTATGTTTATCTGATTTTAAGTAATTTCTCGGAGTATTGTCATGAATTAGGTCACGATGAACATATTTAGTCCTTCAGATTTGTCTTCGGTTGATTCTGAATATATTTCAACTGGGGAACCGAAAATTAGGCTTAAATTAGCTCGAATTCCATTGAAAAACCTAAATTGATTTATTAACCGACAACTTATTACTCGTGGTACTTCATTTAAACAACTCCTGCTTATATGATCCTAATATATTTTTTTTTTGCAAAAACATGATCAACAATCAAGGACTGCAAATATGAACACCTCTGAACCCTTACACAAGATAGTTCACTGTCAGCATTTATAACCTCGACCTGTTTGGTGATCCCCAAGATTAGTGGCATCGTCGTGAAGTTTTTGTACATAACGATGAACCATATTGTAAGGCTATTCTTCATATACCCAAAAACGTTAACTTCTGAATCTTGTATGTCGTAGTTAAAAAAGTTCATACACATCATTTCTCTTCATGGGTTACAGACCGTTGTTACAGACTGTGTCCCTAACCTAGGAATACATGTAACGACATCTTGGCCATATATACTAGTAGAGTATTTTATATATGTAGTATTGATATAAAACCAAATCAACCCAAACCCAGCCAGTAAATTTCACATGGAGTAGGATATGAGAAACGTAGGATGTATACAACTCTTATCTCTTTACCAGCTCCAAGTAATACAGAGGGTTTTTTTGTGAACCCAACACTAGGGGTGCTCAAAAACCCGACTAACTCGACTAACCCGATCAACTCAACATAACTCAATGCGAAATAACCCAACCCGAAGCAACCCAATATCTAATCGAGTTGTAAAATTGTCAAACCGTAGGTATTGGGTTGATATTGGGTTACTATTATTTGAACCCAACCCAACCCGATGAACCCGATATTCTTTTATTTCTTGGATTTAATATAATTGTTGAATTTCTATTAATATATACATTAGACAATTACACTATCATGTATGTTTTTCATATACACATATTTTCAGTCTATTCATATCTCTATATAACTCATTCAGTAACTGTGAACATACATATGTAAATTGAGAAAATTAACTGAATATGATATACGTAGAAATATGAATAAGTTGTATCAAATGATTGATGATGAAAAAGAAATTATGAGTAGAGAAATAACATATTCAAGGTTAGAAGAATATTTTAATCTACCAAAGTATCAACCCGACTAACCCGACCAACCCGTACGGGTTGGGTTGGGTTGGGTTGTGGTTGCACTTTGGTTTGGGTTGGGTTGGGTTAAGATTTTTCCAAACCGGAAGCATTGGGTTAGGTTGTTCAAATGTCCACAACCCGATCAACCCAACCCATGAGCACCCCTACCCAACACCATATAACATAATATCACACATATGATACGTGATAGACACTCAAAAGGGGAAAAAATACATTTTGATACATCAAGGTAAAAACAATACTTGATCTTTTCATTTCCCATATTTTCATGCTAAACAAGTAACGGCGAGTAACAACCCTTAGAAATTTACATATCATACATAGGTTATGACATACGACTACTCCGCACACACCGATATTTGAGAACTGCAAAATGTTTGGCCAGTAAGAACATAAAACAACTCCAGTCATAAAATATCTCAACGTTCATACATTAGTTTGTTATATGTTAATTCAAACTTTCTTTTTAGTCTCGTTACAAGTTACACAATCCTTAAACTTTATATATATATATAAAGTATATATACCATAACATATTGTAACACGACTCTAATATCATTTGTAAAAGTTGCAAGGCCCCAAGCCCAAAGCAACAGGTTACCTAATAACTTCTAATACAATTTAAAACTGTGGTGAAATTTATTAGTAGCCCAAAACTTTGAACTTGTACGGAGCTCACAAATCTGTTTTTCTATCCAAGTATATGATTATTTCACTACAAAACAAATTACTTTTACCCAAAAAAATCATCCATAAAATTTTTCGTCTGTAATTACTGACAAATTACCCAGAAAATATCAATGGTTCCAGTAGAATCCGAAGCTTTTCAACAAAAAACCGACAGATCATCTAGAAAATACCTGCGTAGTCTGTCACTGATTTGAGTTTCCACCAACTTTTTTGGTGTTTTTGTGACGAATCACCCCTTTAGCGAGAATTTCCTAGGGAAAATATGTAGGTAAAACTCTTTTCAGTTTAGTAGTGTTCAGGATAAATATCACTATAATCAAGCAAGAATTGTATTAGTCATTTTATCAGACACTTATGAGAAAGTGTTTAAAATGACACTTCTTGAAAAGAATTTCATATGTACAAGTACGACGCATTTCAAAAAGCGTCTCGTAAAAATCCCAATGGAATGAATTTCTTTTTGAGTCATATTAGGTTATCCATCTTCGTCATAATAACTAGTGATATGACTAATTTAGTCGTTATTTTTTTCTTGAAAATTCATGTATGTATATATGTATGAATACAAGTATCTATATGTATATATGTATGAATACAAGTATCTACACGGTGTATGGATATATAGTAACCTTATCATATACAAACATTTGTGTATGCTGACTTAGGCGAGGGATAACATGAGAAAGAGAGTTCAGATGAGAAGCGTAAGAAATGATCTGGACCCTTGATCATCTGTAATCTCAAATTCACCCATAAATAACACTTGATACGAGGATCGATCTAGTGCATCTTATCCTAATGTGCATCTAAGGGTGGAGATCATTTCTCACGTTTCTCACCTTAACAACTCATTCTCACTAGAACTTAACCCCTACATTTATGTGTGTATGTGTATATACATATGTATGTATGTATGTATGTATGCAGGGTTGTAACCGAAACAAGTTACAATAAAGGTTATAATTGACAATATTAATATTTAATTATTATTAATAGTAATAGTAATTAATATTAATGGATCTATAATTAGAAAAAATTACAATAAGTTCCTAAAACGCTACTCTAAGTAGCATTTCAATAAACTAACTTATGATCATCCAAACATGTACACAAAAAATAAGCTAGCTTATATTTGTCAAACAATGCCTAAATAAAACTCTTCCACCACCAGAGGCGCTGCCATTTGCACCTTACCAGGGGGCGTGACCCCCTTGACCCCCACCTATCGACGACATAAGATGTTAGAGACAATATTTCTAAGTGTGCATTCTGCACCTCCTAACTCACTTTGTTTCCCTTATCATCTTAATTGATCTCAAGTAAATCATAATTACATCAAATAATTAATAACACTAAAATCATCAACATCTTTTTATATAATTCGTCACTTTTGTAAATATTTTAGTTTAAAAATAAATAAATCATATTTTAAAAATATATATATTTTATTATTTATAATATAGCCAGATCCACGTCCTCCCAAATAAAGCATAAATTAACGAGTGTTGTTTAAACTACAATCACACCCTTTGTTACATATTTTACGAATCCAAATATGTCTGATATAATTAAACCAATCACTTAAATACATAATCTTATCTGGACTAAAAGTTGATTACCAGTAATTTCCCAATCAGTCTCACACAGAACTACTCTTTAAGGACATCAATATGACAAGCTATTTTTTTTAACTCATCTAACGGCTGAGACTAACAGAGGGACCTCAGATCAAACACACGACTTGTTTTGTATTTGAATAAAGTCGTCTCATCTCTTTAACAACTGAGTTTAGAGGCAATATATATATATATATTTTTTTTTTTTTATATATATATATATATATATATATATATATATATATATATATATATATATATAAAGGGAACTGACCCGTACGTAAGTACTTCCCGTAGGGGGGAGTGGAAGCAAAGGGAAAGGTACAGAGAGACAGGCTGGATTTGAATGATTTGAGAAGGGAGTGTACTATTAATAGAAAGCTTGTCATAAATACTCCATCATCCACAATCTATTATTGGAAAGTCATTTTTGTCCGCTTTCCATCCCATTCATCTCCTTCTAATTATCACTCTTTTTCCTTTCCTTATTTATAACTTATTTTTTATATCTTTAATTATACCCTTCATATTTAAATTAATTTTGTAAGAATGATGATTTGACCCAATCCGGTGGAAACCTGATTCATCCGACCCGAACGAGAATAGTGATTCCTCGTTAAAACGGATCCTGGAATCTGGGCCGAGGATCCTCGGTAGACTCAAACCGGGGCTGGGTAACTTATTCACCGACCCGCTCCGTACCCGATATATAATTTTATTAATATATGTGTATATATATTATTTATTTTCTAAAATTAGGTCTTGACCAAGAACGATGATCGGGGTTTCACTAGAAAATAAACCGTGGACGGGATATTAATCCCCGTACCCGCCGGGGACAAGGGCCAGGGATGGGGATTAGAAAACTCGCCCCATCCTCGCCCCGTTGCCTTGTCTGCTTATTTGTCTAGAAACTGATATAAGACGTCTTTTAAAAGCATATCATTTTTTTTGCTACAATAATCGTTATGTATTATTTCGTAATGTTTTTTTTTATATTTTTAATATTTATTAGTAAAACAAATAACAATAGCATTTTGTAATATTCATAATGAAAAAGGTAATATTGAATTCAAAACATTAAGAGTTTGATTATGATTTATGGTTTTATAAATAAACAAAGTCAAATATTACATATTTTTTTAAAATTAAATGGAATTTATTTCGAAGAACGAAACATAATACCGTATACTTTAGGCATTTAATATCAAGTTCTTTTTGTCATATGGCTATCAACTTGTCTATTACGTGGTTTTGTGGATTCAATTCTTTGATTGAGAGTGAGGGAGAGTACGGCCCACTTGTAATCCTTATCTACTAGATAAAATCCGAAAATTTCCACCAAGATCTGTATATACTACCAGCATCTAATTGCTACTCGTGTTGATTAAACAGATCTAAAATTGTATAATTTAGTTTAAAGGACAACGTATTTCATAGGAAAATCTTAAACTAATTAAATAAATGGTAAATTGTAAGAAAAAATAACGTACTTTCAAAACTTTTATTTTGAGTAACGTACTTTCAAAACTTCTATTTTGTTACCTAAGATGTAAAGTCTTAAACATTTAAGTACCCGGGTAACTGGTTGAAGCATAAACAAGTAACCATGCTGATGTGGCGAGTGATGTGATATATAACTCAGTATTATTTGCTGACATGGATATCTTAATCTAACCAGTTAATGCTTTAACATGTTTAACGGTTAAAGTTTCAACCAGTTACCCATGTATTTAAATGTTTAAAACTTTACATCTTAGGCACCAAAATGGATATTATATGTCAAACTTGCAATCTTAATTTTTGAATTTGAACCTTTTAATTTGTGCATCTGTTATTTCTAAAATTCAAATTAATACATTGCTGAATGATGGTTTATATCGTACAATTTCACCAACCATATGACTTCCCCTTTGTTGTCTTTTCTGCTTCATCTTCGACATTCCCTCGGACTTTTCATTTCTCTCCCAAAATTACGAAAATAGCCATATATCCGTAATTGACAAGTCCATGATTTACAGAGGGGTCAAAGTGTAAGAAAAAAAATGAAGTACCAAATATGTAAATTTGAAACAACACGTCCTATTAACTAATTTACATATTTGGTCCATGTAATTACATTCAAAAACTTCATTTTTGTTACACTTTGACACCTCCATAAATTACAGACCTGCCAATTGCGAACCTACGATTATTTTCGTAATTTTGATAGTTTGATGGTCATATAAAAAATATCGTTGTTTATATTTAAAAAAAATTAAATCTGGATATCCAACCCGCTATACGAGCCGACTAATCTCAGGGCAACGACCTGTTTTGCAGATGGTCCGGAGTCACCGCATTTGAACCTTCGTGGCCACAAGGGGATTTTTATTCCTCCTTTGATTTGAACCTGGGACCTGCTGGTACTTTTAACATTTGAAGCAAACTTAAACCAATCAGGCACCACTCTTATGATTTATTTATATTAATTAAGGCGCATGCATGAAAGTTTTGTAATAGTTGACCCTCATATATCATAATCCAACCATTAATTGATACTTGCAAAATCGGCCATGTTATTTTTAAATTAAATGACACGTGTTTACGTAAAGGGTTTGTAAAATCATATAACATTACTCATTTGTGTCTCCTTCAATCTTTTTATATTTCACAATCGTAATCGTTTTCTAGTTAACCATTGATGTTGTCGCATATTCAATTCCCGTTGACTAAACAGATGTTAAAATCTGATATTTGGTGTCGTACAAATAATGTCTCCAAATTTTTAGAGCAAATACAATGGTCCCCAATTCCATTTCGTGAGTGGGGTATTGTAGTTCGTGATCTTTCAGTTGTTGCGAGGCATAAGCAATATCCTTCCAGCACTGCATTAATACACAATCCAAACCCATTTTCAAAATCCTTTGACCAATCGGGTAAAGATAGAATTGACGCGCTACATAGTCTTCCTTTCAATGTTCAAAATGCCTCAGCTTTTGCTTCTTTCCACTCAAACTTCATGTTCTTTTTTGTTAGTCTTCTTAGAGGTGTCGCGATACAAGAGAAACCATGTATTAACTTGCGATAATCACCTGCCAATCCAAGAAAACTTCTAATTTCAGTCGGTGTTTGCGATGGTTCCCACTTTTCAATAGTTTCAATTTTGATTGGATCTACTTTGATACCAGTTTCTGAAACAATGAGACCCAGAAATTGTACCTCTCATAACCAAAATTCACACTTTGACAATTTCACGTACAACTTTTCCCGTTTCAATAGTTCCAGTATAACACAAAAATGATGTGTGTGATTCCTGTCTGACCATCCATAAATACAATTACAAATTTATCAAGATATAGATTACATACCTGGTTCATCATATCCATGATGACTACCGGTGCGTTAGTTAAACCAAACAACATTACTAAGAACTCGTAATGCCCGTATCTGGTACATAATGCAGTCTTAGATACGTCTTCCCAAACTTTCAACTGGTGATACCCCGATCACTTGTCCTTTACAGTTAACTTGTTGAGTTTCCGATAATCGATACACATTCTCATCAACCCGTCTTTCTTCTTTACAAATGGTACCGGTGCACCCCCAATTAGACATATTGGGTATGATAAAACCTTTATCGAGCAATTATTTTAACAGAGACATCATCTCTTTCATTTCAGACTGGGGCTAATCAATACGGTGCATGATTGGTATGACGACCCCCGATATCAAATCAATTCTAAATTCAATCGACCGGTTTGGTGGAAGAATAGTCAAATCATCTAGGAATACCTCTGGAAAATCACTAACCACCGATATTTCCTCAATTGTACATAAGCCAGGAAACTCTAACTACTTTTTTGTTTCAGGCCTTTAACACGGAAATTAGATTAGTCTGTCGTGTTTGACGATCACCATATATTACAACTAACCCTTTACCGGGTAAGTCAATATGAATCATCTTTTTATTGCATACAATACTAGCCTGATGTTTCAGCATCCAATCCAATCCTATCACGACATCAAATTCTCTCAGGGATATAGGGAACAACTGAATTGATACAACACACCTATCCACCTCTATACTATAGCCGTCAAATACTTCTTCACTGACCGAAACCTGATCATCATTAGCATTTTTTTACTACAAAAGCATAATCTAACAATAAACGCTTACTACGCAAATTGTTTCATAAAATACCAAGTTGATAGACTACAATACTACCGATTGTAATAACGTTTAAGGACATCTTGAAGAAACCATAGAATTTTATTTCATAAGTTTTAAGAGGACGAAATCAAATATCCCGTCACAAAACATGAAAAAATGATAATTTCATCGTCTATTTATCATTATACCATACTCAGTACGTGAAACGGGATGAAATCCAAGCTTAAAAACACATAAACAAACACAACGTTACATTACTTACGACATATTATAACATCTTGTCATAAACATGAAACAGACTGAAATCCAAACTCAAAACATATAAACAAACAAAACTAAGCATGACCAATGATAGTTTTTTTTTTTGAAGTATATAATATTTATATACAACAAGTAGAACAAATAAACTCATACACTCTCCTCATCTTTGATGAAATTTGAACCCTTGACTCCAGATAAAAAAAAATACATGCATACATATTGCATACCTTAATTCTAGATGTGATATCCTAAGAATATCTGGTTTGATTTAGTTTGTATCATCAATTAAATATCATAATTATTATTTAAAAATTGGAGATATTTTATTTTGAAAGGCACATTATTGCTATATTTTTAAAGAAGATCATTTGTATCTTTTTCCCACTTCAAATCTAGTGATTGTGGCCACCTTATAAGTTTGCAGAGTATCCACCTTTATAATCCACCACCAATCATTTAGAGTTTTTTTTAAATATATATTATATTATCTATACAATATTATAAAGCATTTAACAAAAACTTTTAAAAACAATTTTTTATACATGAAGTACTGTATATTGATGCATATTACTTAAAATTCAAGATTACAAATAATTATGCGTAAGTACAACTTATTAAAGCTTCATATTTGAATTTGTGTAACTAACTGGGGATAAACATAATCAAATAGAGGATAAATATCTAATTTTAAAATATAAAAAATCTAAAATATAATTACGATAATTATTGAATTCTAACTAAATAATTGATTATTATCTTCATAAGAAAATTATATTCTTAAACCAAATATAAACTACTTCGTTATTAAACCTAAATTAAACTATAATGAAAAATTTTGAATTAAAAAACTACACAAAAAATGAGGAATTTTAAATAGTTAATTTGATATCGATATATTTTTCTCAAAATTTTATGATATCTTTAAATTTATATTTTATTGAAAAATAAAAACATCCTTACTTTTTCAAAATCACATAAGACCATATTATAACATCGACTGAGATAAAGAATAAAATAAAATGTTAAAAATCAAGATGTATCTCGCTGCATTGTGCGAGTACCCTTCTAGTATTATAAAAAGACATTTTTATCTTATTTTTCTATCAATTATTTTATTAATAATATTGTATTGATCTTTAATTTAACTGGTATATGTTAAGATTTTTATCATAAATAACTGTATTTTTAAAACCCAGTATCAATTTTCTTTTTAAAAAACTGTATCTCATTAACGGTTATTATTAAAACTTGATTTTCTTTCTAAAAGTGGTCCTATTTGTAGGCTTAGTATTGTTCTACTTTTGGCATTGAATCATTGAATTGGTAAAAGGGAATGTATATTGCATGGTAGCACATATTCTAGCACCATTTTTGGTGAAAAAAGGAAGGATTTTGACTCATTTCCAAATTGATTTCATGATCTTTTGTGCTTTGGGATGAAGACAAACAAGATCTAGAAATAAAAGATATGCATGTGTAAAAGAGGATATGTCTGATGGATTTGGATGGATGGATGGATCGATCGGTCGGTCAGAATCGACTCTGAGGTAGAAACTGAAGAATTATATTCCTGAATTGATGCATGATTGATCTGTTAAAATTTCAGAAATAGAATGGTCGATGTTGCATTGCTTGTAGTCTTGCAGACATCAAAAGTCACCATAAACTTACTGTGTGCATCAATATTCTTCAGTGACACGCGTACGCTAAAGGAAGAAGAAGAATAAAGACACCCAAGTACGGTTGTTCATAACTGACCACGTTTGGTTTTGACAAAGACCAATCATCCTTGCAGCCTTGCTAGTGACGAGACATTAACTTTACGAGATTCGGAATAAGCAACATGTTTACCCATTAAGAATCAAATTAACTATTACGAACGAAGTTATTCTTGCAAAAGGAGAAATCTTGACAAATAAGAACGATTTGAACCATGGTATTTTAAACTTGGTCCCTTTTGAAATTATAATGAATAATTTACGCAAAAGTAATCTGAATGAAAAACGATGGTACCTCATAAAGCGTTCGAAAAGGCGTTGTTGCAGTCAAAATCTAGGGTTTGGAAGTAAGAGGAATAATAGAAATAACTTTGATTCCGAGCTGGTAAAGAAGAACCCACCATGACAAACAGAAGAAACGGGCTTTTAATCTTAATCGGAGACGATCACTTTAGATTTTGGAAAGGATACGCGTTTAAAGATGAGTTTTTCAGTTTTTGCACGAAATGTTGTCGATCTTTGCCTCATTTTTCCTTGTACACTTTTTGAGGGATGATTTTGGCAAATAAAGAGCATTAACAAGAACTGTCGTTATATACTACAGTAAAGAACTGTATACAACCGCAACGCACATAGTATATAATACCTGATGTCCCCATTGTAACGGATTTTAATTAGAAGGTAATGTCCTTGTCATGTATAAAAACTTGGTTAAATGAAAAAAAAAATGTTAGTATTTTTTGTGAAAATAAAAAAATTAAAGAGATTGAGTAAGGGCATTAATGGAAATTGATAACGACCTCTTTAAGTTTGACACACCACAAATATACTGATATGTAACCTAATATAGATTGTTTAATATTACTGAATCATTGAATATTTGAGATTTGTCGTCATAAGTCACGTCTTGCCTTGTCGTGGCTCCTAAAACTTGCAGTTTGCTATCGTCGTCACGTCATGTTTCACACCATTTAGAACCTTACTGATACAACCTTCGATTTAAACTTACCAACATTTATTTATTCAAAAATACCCGTATGTTTCGACTTTCGCCTTTTACTTTTGCTTGACGATTTTATGCTTATTTTATCTCGACCAATCGCAAACCATATTCGTAGCAAAATCCATGTCTTAACTTTAACATTCAAAGATGAAGCCATTTTCCACATTAATATTATACAAGTTGGTTTTGTGTCGTCCACCACAAACATAATATCATATCTGAAAGTGCTTATAGTGATCTACTTTTCTAAACACGCAACGAAGCATTCATAGGTTATCAAACCAACATCGCAATCATTGATTTACTTACGAGTAGCATTTGAAGACGATATAATTGACAACTCGATGTCTAGTCTTTTATATTCTTTTGACGCATGTGATTACTCCTGTTATTACACTGCGGGATTCCTTCCCGAAGCAGCCTAAGTACACAAAATATTATTATCGACAAGTTTTGAACTCGTATCAAAACTCAATCAGCGTTTGTTTGACCAGATCCCAAATGTAGTGACCACCAAGGCCGATCCTAAGATTTTTGATGCCCTATGCGAAAATAATAAAAAATGCCCCTAACCCTATTTTTTTTAAGCCAATGAAACATGCGATTTTTTAAAGAGTTTAGAACCTATTCAAGCTAAGTGTCTCATCCCCATGTTTTTTTTATTAATTATAATAAAAAAATCTGGGCGGGGGGCATAAAAACCAAAACCACGAATATAAAATATAGAATAATAAAAAGATAAATCATTGATTAAGATCGTGTTTCTTTCTTTTCCAGATTTCTTTTTTCCAAATTGAAATTAGCAAAATAGAAACTTTATTTCAATATATGAGACTTAAAAGACAAGGAAAACTATAATTAATTTTTAACTAAAATAGTAATTACATCAAATTACTATCATAGTAGGCAAAAAGTAAAACTCAAAAGTTACAAGTCTAACGACTAAAGGATAAGAACTTATTATATGTTAGCAGCTTAATGGAATTAACAGCTTATTCGCTCAACAAAAAAAAGTGACTTATCCAGTAAGCTTCTTGGGGGAGCTTTATATAGAAAGCCAAGTTTTTTTTCTTCCAAACATGTCCCTTCCAACTAAAAAAACGCTCCTTATATCTGCGAAAAAACTCTCTTAAACAAAAAAAAAAATTCAACTTATACAAACAAATTAATTCATACAGACAACTTTATTCATATAGAATTTAATAAAAAACCAATCAAGCGGCCCCTAAATCTAATACGGTAATGTCAAACCTCAAAGTAAAAGTCAAAAGAACAATAATAAATTGTAAAATTCATAGTCTATGTTACTGTGCATTGCAAAGAACAAGTGCCCAATAATTAAGACAACATGTTGTTAATGTTGTGCAGTGTGCTTCAGCTATGTTGATACAATGATGTGCTCGTGTGCATTGAAAATTTCAATTCTCAAATATTTCAATATGCAAAAGGAAGACTCATTATCAAAATGACAAAAGCCCTTAGCCTAGTAGGTCAGTAACCCACAAGACCGCATGACCCAACTTTATAATAATCAGTTAGAAATTTAGATTTTTTTTTTGCAAAAAGATTTAAAGATTCATAAATCATAATATGACTTATATAGCAACTCGGTAAGTTCAATCAACAGTAGAAATCTATCATTAGAGATTTCCATCTTTGATTTCTTGAATCTAATTTAATGACCGTTAATCGGCTGGAAAGAAAACTTCATGCCTTGAAAATCAAAATAGCCGAACTTTGAAGAACAATGGAAATTAGATTGAGTTGTTGGAATGATGGGATTAACCGATTCACGATATGCATTCAGTATTCATCACTACTAGGACTTGGGCATGTTTTTATAGTTAAAGCGCAGTTGTGCAATTCCCAAATTATTAAATTCAAAACTAGTAATAGATGACAACTTAATACCCCTTTAGGCTTTGATGCTCTGTACGGCCGCATGGGCAGCATGTGGCCAGAGCTGGCCCTAGTGATCACGTTTGGTGTTAATCAGATCGGAGAGTAAAAAGCATATACTCTTTTCGTCCCATAAAAAAAAGTAAATTCATTTGACACGTAATTTCATTTGATTAATATCAAAATGTCTGATTAATATCAAAATGTCTAAAATACCCTTTACTATATATAATTTGATTTGCTAACTAACAAATATATAAAAATAGATTGCCAATCTTTTCATGAAAGGAAAAAACCTTAACTTTCTAGTAAAAAATAATAAAAAATTACATCATTATTCTTTCATTAATTAAATAAAAACACATAACTACATAATTTTCACATGCATGTATAAATACATACATACATATATATGTATTTTTAAGTATATATAATATTTATATACACTTAAAAATACACAAATAACTCACACACCCTCATCACCGTTAGTAAGGTTTGAACCTCTGACCTCATAAGAGATCAAATGCTACGATACCACTATTTGAAACCATTTCTACGTACAAAAAAGACATTGTAAGCAGATAATCGTTTATCAGTAATAATTTAATGGCATACCTTTTGTTGAGGGGAACAAATGATGCAAGATTCTTGGATAAAACTTGAAAAATATTGCTTACGAAATATGCATGCGTAGGACAATTAAATGGCAAACGTCCCTAAACCAACGGATTCCACTATATTTATACATATCTACGCAACCCTTTCTATTTATTTATTTATTTATTATTTATTTTATTTTATTTTTTCAACTTGCTTTATATTATCTTATATAATATATACATACATACATGTTGTCTAATATTTCCTTTTTATTAAATTATATTCAAAAATAGAATCTGTGGGCAGGAATGCAAAACCACGGTCTTGTTGCAGTTTCTTGAAAACCAGACTTACTAATAATACCCGATTTTTATTTCTTATAATATTTATGATTTTTTGTTTTTCCAAATAATTACAAATTTAAGACAAATACCCATCATTTTTCAACCTTTTTTATATTAAAAAATAAGCAAATTAAATATTAATTAAATAATTTATATGTTTGTTGATTATATATTTTTATATGACGTCGGCCGATGAATATAAAAACGTTATAGTTGGCCATCAATTGGTGTCCTTCCTCTTGACCCTACTATATTGGACCTATATATATATATATGAATGTATGTAAGTATATACAGATGGTGGACGATGGACCTCTAATATATATAATGATGGCTATTTCATGTATGACCGTCAAATATTATATGTGTATATATATATATATATATATATATATATATATATATATATATATATA
>NC_037542.1:20406431-20414075 GCF_001531365.2 Cynara cardunculus var. scolymus
ATTTTTATAATTTAATTTAGGTATAATAACGAAGTAATTTGTATTTGGTTTAATAATATAATTTTCTTATAAATATAATAATTAATTATTTTGTTAGAACTCGATAATTATCCTAATTATATTTTAGATTTTTTATATTTTAAAATAAAATGTTTATTCTCTATTTGATTATATTTATTCGAAATTAGTTACACGAATTCAAACATGGAGCTTTAATAAGTTGTACTTATATATAATTTACTTGTAATCTTGAATTTTAAGTACTATGCAAGTATGCATTAGTATACAGTACTTCATGCATAAAAAATGGTTTTTAATTTTTTTTGTCAAATACTTTATAATATAGTATAGATAATGGATTTTTAATTAAATATCTAAATTAGTGATGATAAATGAGATCATAAAGATTGAGATCTTTTTTTATTAAACGAATGATAATAATTGTCAATAAATAAACATATACTTTTTGTTAAAAAGTTCATTAAAAATTGTTTTAGAAAATGCGATATTCGGTTTGCAACGTATTATTATATAAAAAAAATATCAGATCGTAACAAACTTTGCAATATTCCTATTATATATAACGGTGAATCAGAATTCCAATTAATGGTACGGATTTTTTAAAATCGTGTCAATAGATGTATCAGACTTTCTAGATTCTATTACATGTCCAAATTACGACATTTTGTCAATTAATATAACGAAATTTTAAAGCTTCGTTGTCTCGAAACATGAATTTAGAAAGTTTGTAATATTAATTGACGATTTTGATTCTCTGCCATATAAATTAGAATTAGAGACAAAGTTTGTTACATTTCAATACAAACTTGGGATCACGTGAGACCAGCCTGTTTTCGTGAGATCTACGAGACCATTTTTTTACACTTAAAACTTCATAGTATTTTTGTTGTGAAGGTTCGGCTTTTTTTTACCTTGTGAAATTTCAAATATAAAAAAAATGGTCTCACGGGTTATATTATTTGTTTTTTTTTCTCGTGGTTATATTATCCGATCTTTAATTAACCTTTTAAATTCATGAGGTCCGAGGAACTTACGCTTATATGAATTAATTTATAGAACATATGTGTTTTATAAGACGGTATATTATCATATCAAATTGGGATCAAACTTATTTCTACGAGACATGTGAGAGCCAAGATCACCTAACTAAGGGCAGATTGCATGAAAAAGTAACACACTTTTAAAAATTTCATTTTGGTACCTAAGATGTAAATTTTTAAACATCTTAATTAGATAGTAAAATGAAGGTTTTGAAAGTACGTTACGTAAAATAAGAATCAAGTTATGGTACGTTACTTTTCCATACAATTTGCCCCATAACTAACATTGAATCTTCACAAGAAGACATTATAACGATAAACCGTCACATTATTTTTACTGTAAAGAAATGATGTTTTGTTAGGATTATTTTATGGAGTTGCGTATGATAGGAAAACTCAATAAGCAGAGAAATAAAGTGAAAAAAGTGGAGTGATGGGTTGGAGGGAGGGATAAGGAATTGAAGTGATGCAAAAAGATTTGACAAAATGCATCATACCCCACAACATAAATGATATTTTCTGGTGGCTACAATTTGTGGGCTGGAAGCCACTCCTAATATAACTTCTTTTAACTTTTATGTTTATATATATATATATATATATATATATATATATATATTGGTATTATATGAGATCAGTCTGTTTTCATGAAATTCGTAAGATTATTTTTTTACACTTTAAACTTCACAACAAAATGTTTTTGTTGAGGTTCGGATTTTTTTTACCTTCACAGCGTTTTACTATGAAGTTGCAAGTGTAAAAAAGTGGTTTTATGGGTTTCATGAAAACATGCTGGTCTCACGTGAACCCGACCTCATATATATATATACTATATGACAAAACATTTGACAAAAACTCTTAAAAACCTTTTTTTATGCATGAAGTACTGTTTGTTGATGCATATTACTTAAAATTAAAGAATACAAGTAGTTTTGCGTAAGTACAATTTATTGAAGTTTCATTTTTAAATCTGTGTAACTAACTGCAGATAAACATAATCAAATACAAAATAGACATCCATTTTAAATATAGAAAATCTAAAATATAATTAAGATAATCATTGAATTATAATAGAATGTTTACTTATTATCTTTACAAAAAGATATATTATTAAATCAAAAATAAATTACTTTATTATTAAATCTAAATTAAATTATAATAAAAAATTGAATTAAAGAAGTTACACCAAAAAAAAATGAGAACTATTAAATAGTTAATTTGATATTAATATCAATTTATTTTTTTTAAAATTTTATGTTATCTTCAAATTTATATTTTATTCAAAAATAAAACATTATCGTTTTCTCAAAACCACATAAAATCGTATTATATCGATAAAGACAAAAGAATTAAAACTAAACACTAAAATAAAGATTTATCTCGTTGCATTGTACGAATACCCTTTTAGTGTATATATATATATATATATATATATATAGACCCTAAACCCTATATAAAAATATTGTCAATTCAAAGAATTTAGCTATCCCACTTTAATTACTATTATTATTTTGTTAAAGGTTGATGTATGATGGAGGAGTTTATAGGCAACCATCGAAGAATTCACATGTCAAAATTCAAATATACCAACTTTGACTCATTTGTAAATGTAATTTTTTATTAAAATAAATACTTAATATATAGTATTTGATCATGTATAAGAACTATACTCATTTAACTATAATTTTAAAAAATACATTTTTTAAAATACATGTTTACAGGTTTTCGGTATGTTTTTAAGAATGACAATCCAAACCACAAGGGTGGTGTCTGGAGGTCTCAGTTTCAAATTCAAGGAGGAATAAAAATCTTCTTTGTGGTCATGAAGATTCAAATGCGGTGACTCCGGGTTACCCGCAAAACATGTGTTCGTCTTGAGATTAGTCGGCTAACATAGCGGGTTGGATATCAAGGTTAATAAAAAAAAAAATACAATCTAATTAAATTGTAAAGGTAAAATATGCCCCCAAAATATTTGTAATGCTAAAATAAATGTGATTAAAAATTTGTTGCATTTATATATTATGGTTTGTCAAATAAAATGAAAGGGAAAGGGGTTTGTTTTATTCAAACTTAAGTTATAATAATATTTTAATTACATTGTTGTCGCTTTCTTCATAAGTTTTGTGTTACTTTACAGATAAGTTTCGGTGGGTTTTACTGTTTTGCATCGCTCACTTTTTGTCGAGGACAATAATGCTTTTTACAAAGTTTAGTTCCATTTTTATTTTACACAGAGCTATGTGATCGTGGGTTTATTCGTTTCCATCATAATTACAAACGATAAACCATTGCTTTTGATTCTGTAGCTATTGATTCAATCAACAATGTGAAAACGTTGTTGGGATATTTTGTACATAAACTACATTAATTAAAGCTTAATTTTGAATTCGCCATTAAGCATTGGATAACTAGAATGTAACTTTAAAACACCACCCGCTTGAATCAATGACGCCCTCCGCCGCCCCCTCCATCCTCTTCCCTTTCGTCAACCTCGTCGCCCCATCCCCATGCCTTGGAAAATCATCATCATCGACCCCCTCTCCCTTTCCATTGGGTGACTCCTTGTTCTAGTTGACGTCAACTCCCCCTCTCTCTTCTCCTGAATTTGACCATAAAAGTTTACATTTCAGATTATTTTAACTGATTTTGACACTGAAAAGTCAGGTGATCTCGAGATATTCTTACAATGAGAAACACATCCTTAATCATTTCCCTATTTTTAAATGTAATAAAGAATAAATATAAATAAATTAATTATTGACATAATTAACTTAAAAACCAAACACTAAAAAGATCAAAATTAATTGTTTGACGAAAAAAAACTGAATAAAATAGTAGAGTCAACTCGAATATTTTAATAATGTTATTTCTTGATGTTTACTCGATCAAGTCGTTATAAATAAAAAGTTTACTCAATCTAATTATATAATAATAAATTCAGATCCCGTAAACCTAATAACCGAAAAGTTAATGTCACCATTTAATAATAAACTTACTTAAGTAGTTTGTAAAAGAATATTATCACATGTGATAAAACAACAATTATTTTCAATTACTTATATATATATATATATATATATATATATATGTGTGTGTGTGTGTGGGGGGGGGGTGTGTGTGAGGGTTTTAATCATTTAAGAACCCAATAAATTTTGATAACCATGAAAACTGGTACATTGTGTACTATTTCATGTGATATTTTTTATCTATGGCTTGAAATTAATATATTGATTAACATATAGTTGTTTTACAATGTGTTTGTTTCATATGAATTCGTTTCACAATATGAAACTTCTTACTGTACTTTTTTTTCACAAACGTAAAAAAAGTTTTCACACTGTGAAACGAATATATGTGAAACAAATATATGTTAATCAAATACATTAAATCCAAATCATAGATGGAAAAAGATCACGTGAAAATAGCATAGGATTCACCAGTTCTCAAGGTTATCACAATTTCATGAGTTCTCAAAATAATGTCTACATTTATGTTTATATATATGGACAATAGCATGTGATGCATCAATTTTCAAGATTATCATAATTTTATAGGTTCTCAAAAGAATGTGTATATATATATATATATATATATATTATAAAATATTTAACAAAAACTCTTAAAAATCATTTTTTATGCATGAAGTACTGTTTATTGATGCATATTACTTAAACTTCAAGATTACAAGTAAATTGTGCATACGTACAACTTATTAAAGCTCTATGTTTTAATTCGTGTAATTAACTGCAGATAAACATAATCAAATAGATGATAAATATCGCATTTTAAAATATAAAAAATCTAAAATATAATTAAGATAATTATTGAGTTCTAACAGAATACTTAATTATTTTCTTTATAAAAAATATATTATTAAACCTAAATTAAGTTACTTCGTTACGTTAAATTAAATTATAATAAAAAATTTGAATTAATAAAAATACGCAAACAAGAACTTTTAAATAGTTAATTTGAACTAATATTGATATTTTTTTAAATTTACATTTTATTCAAAAATAAAAAATTATTTATTTCTCAAAACCACATAAAATTGTATTACATCGATATGGATAAAAAAAATTAAACGAAACATTGAAATGAAAATATGTCATGATGCATTGTACGATTACCTTTTCTAATATATATATATATATATATATATATGGTATATTTCTTTTACAACCTTGTGCATTTGTACAACCTTTGCAACCCAATTAATTGAGATATTTATATAAATGATTGTAGTTCATTTATTATGATTTGAATATTTATGGAATATGAATAGAGTTTATTAATTATGATTAATACTTTATATTAGGAAACAATTAATTGATTAAAAATTGAATGGCTGAGATGAGGGTTGTATAGGGTGTAGGAATGGCAAAGAGTGTAGAATAACATTCATATATATATATATATATATATATATATATATATATATATAAAATAAGGTAAAATGGGGTTTGACTTTTGGTAATTGCAAGGGTCCAGGGATGTGTTGACTTTTTTAAATTTGTACGGATGATATACGTACTTACTATGTACCTGTATACAAAAAGTCAAGAAAACGCTAAGGCCCTGTTTGTTTTTCTAAAAAATCACTTAATTGCCTCTTAAGTCTGACCGATTCAGACCTAGAGGAATTAAGTGCGTTTGTTTTTTTTATAAATTAAGTGCTGAAAATGTCTCATTTTGTCTGAATCGGTTAGATGTAAATTTAAGTCTGAAAACCTCTTAATTTGATTCCCCTTCTTCTCGGCTGCTGCTTCCTTCCCTCTTCTGCTGCTTCCAATCGACAGCCCCCTGCTGCTCGATTTCTTCCTCTCGGCTGCTTGATGACAGCCCCCTGCTGCTCGATTTCTTCCTCTCGGCTGCTCGATTTCTTCCTCTCGATTTCTTCCTGCTGCTTGATGACAGCCCCCTGCTGCTCGATTTCTTCCTCTCGGCTGCTCGATTTCTTCCTCTCGATTTCTTCCTGCTGCTTGATGACAGCCCCTTTTTCTATCGACAGCCCTCGTCCTCGGTTTTTCTCTCAAACGACAGCCGGCTGCTTGATTCCTCTCGCGACCGCCCTCTCCTTTTCTCCTTCCACGCGACCAGCCTCTCCCTCTTCGACAGCTTGCTGCTGTCCTCTTTAATTGCTCCCATCTTTGCCCACGATCTTCCTCGAACTCACCCACGATCTCCCGATCTGCTGCTCCTTCTCCCGAACTCTCGCTGCACACGTCTCTCTCTCTCTCTCTCTCTGCCGATTTCAGGACTGGGCAGCAACTTGGGCTAGTTTTTCCTCCTTCTCATTGCTGCTGGTCTGGGCTTACAGCAGCCTTGGGCTGCTTTTGGGCTTAGAGATGATGAGCTAAAGATTGTTATTACCTATGATTGATCAACTGTATAACTGATTGGGTAATGGTTTATGATTACACAATTACATATCACGTTTATATTTGTCAAGTATACTGATTCAGATTTCAGACGTAAAAACAAACAGTCTGACTGATTCAAATTTCAGACTTCAGCACCACCTCTTAAAATTCAGWAGTGAATTCAGACTTCAGACTTCAGCACCTCTTAAAAAACAAACGCCACCTAAATGGAACTCGGTGTATATTCCCTTCTTTTGGTAAAATATTTTAATTATTACAAAGTATTTAAGCTACCTCACAATTAATTTAACTATTATTTGAACACAACTCAACTTGATGAACCTGATGCCCTTTTATTTCTTGGATTTAATATAATTGTTAAATTTTTATTAATATATACATTAGACAATTGCACTATTGCGTACGCTTTTCATATACACATAATTTCAATCTATTCGCATCTCTATATAACTCATTTGTATAAATGTTCAGTAACAGTGAACATATATATGTAGATTGAGAAAATTAATTGAATATGACATACGTAAAAAGTATGGATAAGTTGTATAAAATGGTTGATGATGAAAAAGAGATTATGATTAGAGAAATAACATATTCAAGGTTAGAATGATATTTTAATATACTAAAGTATCAACCCGACCAACCCGTATGGTTTGGATAGGGTTGGGTTAAGATTTTTCAAACCGCAAGCATTGGGTTGGGTTGTTCAAATATCTTCAACCCGATCAATCCAACCAATAAACACTCTTAAGTATAAGACATGTTTAGGTTTGATCTCCGCCCCCATTTGTTTTAATTGTTGAATGAGTAAAAAAAATGTCCTTTTACATTAGTGTCTTTGAATATGGGTTCATCTGTATGAAGCCAACTGGGATTACCAATAATCAGTTTTGTCAAAAATAAATATTTTTTTAATAATAAAGTAAACTTGGTTCATACTCAAAGATCCGAGATAAGTGGTGTAGATAAGAGAATAAATATATTTCTAAAATCTATTATATCTATACTATATTACAAAGCATTTGATAAAAATTATTAAAAATCATTTTTATGCATGAAGTACTGTATATTGATGCATCTTACTTAAAATTCAAGATTACAAGTAAATTATGCATAAGTATAACTTATTACAGCTCAATGTTTGAATTCGTGTAAATAATTGCGGATAAACATAATCAAATAGAGGATAAACATCT
>NC_037542.1:20414115-20434881 GCF_001531365.2 Cynara cardunculus var. scolymus
TAACAAAATAATTAATTATTATCTTTATAAGAAAATTATATTATTAAACCAGATATAAATTAATTCATTATTGAAACTAAATTAAATTATATAAAAAAATTGAATTAAAAAATTGCACAAAAATAGAAATTTTAAATAGTTAATTTGATACTAATATCGATATATTTTTTGTCAAATTTTTATGATATATTCAAATTTATATTTTATTCAAAAATAAAAACATTATCGCTTTTTCAAAATCACAAAAGACCATATTATAACATCGACTGAGATAAATAATAAAATGAAATATTAAAATCAACATGTATCTCGATGCATTACGTGAGTACCCTTCTAGTATATTAAAAAAATGTATATAAACAAACTTAGGGGCCGTTTACCAAACGTAAGCGCTTACCAAATCACGTTACCTTACCGGATGAATATGGTAAGAACAAAGAATCTTACCCGGTAAGAGCGAGATAAGGACCAAGAGTCTTACCCGGTAAGTGAGAACGACGACTCTTACCACGGTAAACATTTACCAGGTAAATTGTTGCATGCAGTGTTGTTTTGTTGGACTAAAATCATACCTAATAAATAAATAATAATATTAAATTTGATTGGTAAGCATTTACCAGGTAAACAACCCCTTAATCAACTTCAATCATGGATATTAAGATTAATGTATAAAAGACCCATTTATATATATACTTATTTATTAAATAAAAAATCAATTAAGTGAATTATGTTTAAGTATTAATGCATCTTATTCTTTTTCATTTACAGGAATTTATTGATTTAACATTTTATTATTTACTGTTACACGAGTACACGACTATGCAAATCTGCAATCGATCATCGGTATTGGCGTATCATACCAAATTAATGAACTTCTAACTTCAATTTTTGAGACATGTACTGTAACGCCCCCAGAACCCCGTAGCAATGATATTGTCCGCTTTGACTAACCTGCCCGCTCAACCACAAAGCAGTAGCCGCACGGTTTTGTTTTTGGCAGCCGCACAACGCAAGCCCCAAAACGCGTCATGCTAGGATGAGGTATCCACACCCTAATAAGGAGTGCTTTGTTCACCTCACCAACCGATGTGGGACGGGATGTTACATGTACCAACCAGAAAAAGTTGGTACGATTAAGTTGGTACCAATAGAGTTTTGGTTGGTACACTGTATAAATATTTGAAAATCAATTGTAATTGGTTGGTATACGATATTGAGAAAAAAATGGCACAACAGGGAATTGCATAAGGGTTTTCATAAATGATAACGAGTCTACCAGAAAATTGCTTATATATGATGCCTAAAATGTTTAAGCGTCTTAATGGCATACTTTATACGTCTTAAGTTTACAGGACCAAACAATAAAGGGTCTTATCTAAATGTGCTACAATAGGTTTATATGACGTTTTAACAAGTTTTTAGAACGTTTGTAAAATAAAATGTGATATTAGCTATTTTATATGACACCTTTAAGAAGTATCCTATAAACCCATCTTTTTGTAATATACTTGTGTTTATAGGACATTTTTCAAATAGTGTTGTATAAAATAGCTAATACGACACTCAATTCTAAAAAAAATGTCTTAAAAACTTATTAAAATGTCTAAAAACATTATATAAACATATTATAACACTTTTAGATATGACATTTTTTTGTTTGGTTGTATAAACTTAAGTCCTATAAAGTATTCTTTTAGGACAATTGGACATTTTAGGCATCTTATAGGTAGCGTTTGGTACATAGAAATTGTTGGACTGGACATGACATGACAAAACTGGACAAGAATGGACCGGACTTGACAAGACAAGTTTGATGTCTGGTGTTTGATACAGGGCTAGACAGTACCTGACTAGACAAGTTGCCCTAAAGACTATTTGATAATTTTATATATTATATAATAGTTATAAATTACACAAATCAAATAAATATTTAAATAATTTAATTTATAAACATTTTAACACAATTTATATATATATATATATATATATATATATATATATATATATGGGTTCATTTAAGGGATAACTGACTAGTTTGTGGTAACCGTGAGATCCAATCTCAACCACAAATCAATAGATAAATTAGGAAATTTATAATTTTGGTAACTTTTAATTAAAATTTTAATGCAAGGACATTTTAGGTATTTTCCCTCATCTCTCTCCTCTCTTCTCTTTTCGTTCCCGTCTTTCGGCCTCCGGTCACCGTCCTCCGATGATACCACAGTGTGATACTCAAGCACATATAAGATGAATTGTGATACCACTGTGTTACATATCCAATCGACCACACAAACGACCTCAGTGTGATACTCAAACACATATAAGATGCATTGTGATATCATTGTGGTATCACCGGAGGATGGTGGCCGGAGGCCGGAGGATGGTGGCCGGAGGCCAGAGGATGGAGGCCGGGGATGGAGAGAGAAGAGAGGAGATAGAAGAGATGAGAGAAAATACCTAAAATAACCTTACATTAAAATTTTAATTAAAAATTACCAAAATTAAAAATTTCTTAATTTATCTATTGATTTGTGGTTGAGATTGGACCTCACGGTTACCACAAACTAATTAGTTCTCATTTGATTAGGCCCCTATATATATATAACACGTACATATATAATAATACCAAATTTGAATGAATAATTTGATATAATTGATGGTAGTGGAAAAAACCCGGTTCATACAAAGAAAAACTATATTATTATTAGGTTTGCTGGCTGTCGACGGTGGTAGAGAAAGTGGTTGTCATTGATGTAGTGGAGGTAGAGGTGGTGGTGGTGGAGGTATTTGTGGTTCACGATGATGGTGGACAACGTTAACCGTGGAGGACTTTAAGACCGTGGATAAGAGGCGGGTGGAGGTTGTTGCAAAAAAAATGCTCATGAAGGTAGAGGTGGTGGTGGCTGGTGAACGATAGAGACTATATATGGAGGATGTGAAGATGGTGGTAGTCGCAGGCGACAACGGTGGAGGGTAATTGTAGCTTATGTGGTGAAGGTAAAGGTGGTGGTGGGCGATTGTAGTGGTAGCCAGCGATGGTTATCGTGGTGGAGACAGTTGTATTAGTGGAGGTGGCCAGTGGTAGTTGATGGTGGTCACAACGGCGTCGATGATAGGTGATGGTGACCACTAAAACAAATATCATGTTAAGATAATATCAAATGAGAATAGATTAGTAATTTTTAATTTTCTGTCTCATCCTTGGTGGAACAAAAAAAATCATTTTTGTCCCACCAGTTCCCAATCTTTGTTCTTGTCTCATGTCACGCCAAACATGAGACAATGAGTTTTTGATATGTCTCATGTCATACCGAACACAAGGCAACGAATTTTGTCTTGTCATGTTTTACTGGTAAAACGCAGCGATAAAGCCAATTTTCCGTCCCTCTTAGCTTTATTGACATGTAGATATCAAAACTATCGTACTCCAACGATTACTCGTTGAGATAATCAGATAATTGTTGACGTAGATAATCGTGCTTAATTAGCACTAAATTATTAATATTAAAAACAAAGTCAAAAGGCAAATAGTGAAAATGCCAGTTGGTGTTGTTCCCTACCATGCATCTACTAATCCCTATTCAATGTATAATAATTTTTTATTAACTAACATTAATCACCTCTTAAGCCTTTCTTGTCTTTATACTATCAGAGTTAAAAGAGTTTTCTTAATAATCAGATATCTAACTTAACCAATTCAGATGATATCTGTGTAAAACAATATTCTAACCGAAAAAGAGCTTAATTTAATCAGACATAATCCTTAACGGATGAAATATGTGAAAATATAACTTTTCAAATAACTATTCAATTATTTTTATTTTTTTAGTTTTTAGTTGTAAGATCCCACGTTGGTTAGGGAGGTGAACTAAGATTGCCTTATAAGGGAAGGGACTAGATACCTACTTTTATCATACGCGTTTTAAAATTGCGAGTCCATGTATCAACAAAGCAGACAATATCTAGTACAGTTGGTCTTGAATGTTACAGATAGTATAAAAAATATAAATTTTTTATTAAGATCAAAAAGCTTATTCATTAGACCAATCCATAAAACGAAGGTATTCCAGCACTTGGTTGTCTGTCCAATTAAAACTTGATTGGATTAATTAAACGTAAACATATGGTTTAATTAAAAAACTAATGGCTGCCATTAGTAATGATTTGTAGTGGGGTATGACTATTCATGGATTGAATCGCACGTACTCATTAATTCTTTTTTAAATTAAAAAAATATCTAGTTGGATTCTTCTTAAGGAGGTATTTGGAATTGCTTATAAAAACAACTTATTGACTTATTTCGGTGTAACATCGGTAATAAGTATTTTTGAATGTTTGGATAAAGAGTTTATACCGGTGTCAAATCGGTAATAAGGAGTTTTTGAAAAAGTTAAACAATTCTAACTTATAATAAAGTGATAAGATTTTTTTGTGGAAAATCATAAGTTGTTTCATATAAGCAATCCCAAACACCTCGATAATTTTTTTATAGTAATTCGAAAAACATGAGTATAAATCAATATTTTATGTGTTGTTTATCAAACATTTATCGGATAAGCGTTTATTGATCTTATCGACTGATAAACATGACAATGAATGAAAATCTTACATGATAACAGACGTAACGGAACAAAAATCTTATCCAATAAGTAAGAGAAAATAAAACTAAATAAAAGACGTTTTAATAGCAATATTTTATGTAAGAAAGATGACTCTTGTCGATAAACAATATCGTTAATTAAATTTTGATTGTGTACTTGGTTATGGTTTTTTTTCCTATTGATTTCCACGTGGCCCAATCAAGATTGTCTCTAAATCGTTGAAATATATGACGTCATTATTCAAAATTTCATGTTTTTATATTCTATGAAAATATCTATTAGTTAATATCACAAAAAATATTTTAGGTTCCGTTTATCTGAATATTTATTCGGTAAGTGCTTATCATTAGGAGTCAATACTATAATTTATTTTATCGGGTAAAATTGTAATACATCGAAATGGTATCGTATGCAACAATTTACTCGGTAAACGCTTACCCGGGTAAAAGTCGTCACCCTCACTTACCGAGTAAGACTTTCCATCTTTATCATTGTTTTTATCGGGTAAGATTTTTGACCATTGTCATGTTCATCTAATAAGAAAGATTACCCGGTAAACACTTACCGTGTAAGCGTTTAGTAAACGGCTCATTATTCTGAAAATTTTATTACGTTTTTTTCTTAATGATTTGTGGGGTTGAAACTTGACGCCCTCAACTTCCTTTGACGATTGTTTCGAAATCAAACTTCTCGTAACCGGTCCTAGTTTCAACCAAAAACCCAAGGTCCGGTTAAGGTTTCTTGTAATTGGTTATAAATTTGATTTTCTTTACGTAATTCTTTTTGAAGTTTTTTTTAAAGAAATACAAAAGTGTTATTATGATACATTTGTAAATATGTAATTGAGTCAAGTAAATACAAGAACTGTGAACGTTTGTGAGATGACATCTTCCCCCCAGGGGAGATGAGACAAAAAGGGTCAAAAAGGGGGAAAAACAGTCATATGGCCATGGGTATCAGTAATAAACGACAATGTTTTTGAAAAATCGGGTCATTCCTTGGCCAGGCCCATAATTGGTTCCGAATCGGACCGAACCTTCTTTTCTGAAAAAAATTGTATCCGATCCCAGGCCCGACTGATCCCAAACCAGTCCCAGGCCCGAATGATCCCAAATCGGTCACGATCACCGTCTTCCACCGATGACAGGTTGGACCGAGTCCATTTCGCCATCTCTATTACTAATTATGAATTCGAAAGTACGTGGGCTATGTTAGCTTATTGGGCTTCCACTTTCATGAGGCCCACTATATTCTTCACTTCATTAATTATGTTCGATTTTTACTTCTTCATTCAGTTGTTAAAACAATATTTTTTTTATTTAATTTTTTAGCAAACAACAATGAAATTTGAGTAAATTAATAAGTTATTATGTATATTTTATATTTAGTACTTTTATTTTAAACATATTTTATAATAAAAAAAGTGGTTTGTAAGTATTTGATAGGAAATACAATTATATGTATTTCCATTTTAAATAATTAATAATATGGTGTCATGTTTTTTTCCGACGTCAATCTTAAATAATTTATCATATATTTATATCGTAATTGAAAATTAAGACTCGTTTGGTTTGTAAGATTGGATATGATTTTGAGGGATCTGCAATTCGATTCCATTCCAACAAATGTATGATTTGAGTGATTGCATGGATTTGAAATACGGGAATTTCATCGAAATCCAATAGGGATAGTTGATATTTCACGGAATTTCATAAGATTTGTTTGTAATAATGTTTTAAAATATATTAAAAACACTTGTTTTGTAATAACAAAAAAAAATAATTTAAGTATTTATAAATAAGGGATTCAATTCCATTTCAAATCTTACAACAAAACACGCCAAAGATTTCGAAGAAATTCAAATCCGTCAAAACCGTTTCGTCAAACCAGACGTGTTGAGAATTTCAAGCAATATTTGAAATCTTGAGTCATTAGGCCCATTACTAAACATGTATAATGGGCTTTAAAAGCCCGGCCCGAGACTAAGGTCATCTAAAGACCATATTTGAAAAGCCCATTTACTCTAATAAAGTTTCAAGTCCAATTAGTCAAAAAGTTGATCCCGTTTTTGGTCCTCAATTTTGATTAAGAGGATATTTGTTTACCTATTAATAGTTCCATTAAGAGATAACTCTTGAATCGTTAAAAAGTGAATCTTGTTTGACAAAAAAAATTTGTCTCTTAATGATTTTAAAATTTTTTCTAAATGATTTGTATCATGGGTCTCATTTCACCATTCAGCGTCATAATTTCATTGTAAATAATTATCAAACAATTATATTTTAATTTTATACTATATCATAAGAGTCTTTTAATCATCCTGTACAAAAACCATTCAACAACTACCAAACAGCCCCTAAGCTTTAATTAGGATTGGTAATTATAAGACTGATTTATTTGGTTTGTTATTTTTTCCCACAATGTGTCAGATTGTGCCATAATGTGGCACAATGCAAGTCAAACCTTAGAGTTGAGCCATAGGGGGTTAACGAAGCAGTGATCCAAGCCTTGACGTCATAACGAGTTATTTAAAACTACGCCAACAACTATGATAAATGGTATTCTAAAATAGAGAAAACAAGAGAGAGAGACTCCGTAAATTTTAAAATTTATAATATTTTTAGAACTCTATAGAAGATAAAGAAACAATATTTTAATTATTTCTCGTCAATAAGAGATATTGAAAATAAATATGCATAAGAGATAAATAATATTTATTAAATATACTGAATATTTTATTAATATAGTTAATGTTAGAATTGCTAAAATATAATAATCCTTAGAGTGATGCAATTTCTTATAGAAGATTTTGACTTTTCATACTCTATTATAGAAAAAAAAATATAGTATGGCTGTTGGAGATGCTCTTATAAACCCAAATTAAAAACAAACTTTATGTATCAACGATCCAACACCCTTAAAAAGTACAATCTTAAATAATTTCAATTAATTATTGCATGTCAGACGTCCGTAATTAAAACCAACAGTTGAATTTCACAAATTTAACCAATCAAAATCGAACTCAATAATTACTAAAAATAACAAATTGAACGATCAATTCGGTATCGTTTTCATCTGAAAATTTCCACACGATTTTATGTATCAAGAATTAAACATCTTTACACGATTTTTTCAACCAATTATTACATATTATAATTCATTGCTTAAATTTCATGAATTTAACCGATCAAAATCCAATCTTGATAACTACCCAAAAAAAGAAAGAAAGATTAGTTGATGAATTTTCATGATTTCTTGATAAAAGCAAAACATGCTTCTAAGTCTAGAGTTGCCATAAATGTGTAGTTAATTCAAATTTATTTTGGGTTCCTCTTAAAAAATGAACCCCACAAAGCTCCCACTCTCTGTACATCAATTTGATAATGGTGGACGGATTCAGATTTTGATTTTAGACAGAGTCTTGTTGTCCATTGACTTTTGGTGTGGCTGCCTGTCTACTTACTACCTTCAACTGCTCCGATTCTTCGATACAAGAAAGGAAACGAAACAACTGAGAAAAACCCTACTCGTTTTTTCTTCATCGTCTCTGATTTTTTGGAAGGTTTTGTTGTGTAGCGATTATGTCAATCGAATCCGGAATTTAGGGTTCTTTGATAATCCCTTCGATAAGTAAGAAATGGGTTGGAAGAATCCGTTTAAGGAAGTGACGAATTCAAAGCCATTGTTCTTGACGGTATATGGTACTGTGTTGATTGGAATCCTCTTCTCTGCCATTTATGTCTTCTCCGCGGTTTATACTCCTGATTCCGCCTTCTCTTGGGGACTCTCTCAACGTATCTCTCTTCCTTTTTCTCTGTCAATATACTTGCACTGATCTATATATATACATATATGTGTGTATGTGTGTATGCATTATATACTGAAGACATGATAACAGTGCATTTTCTTGAACTCTCTATGTTTTCTTTTGTTGGAATTTCAGTTGTCATTTGAATTTTAGAATAAAGTCAACGAATTGGGGTTGATTTCTAGCTTCTTTTGGGATCAAATTCTTGTTGAATTAGGTATCTGCTGGATTGGGTAAGAATTTAGACGTTGATGGAAGCTTAACTAAAGAGACCAATTATCTTAGTGTTCATCTGGGGGGTTAAACTATTTGGATATTGATGAGGATAATATAGACATCAAGTGTTTGGTTCCAACAATTGTGAGTGGTGCATCAATGAGAGGCACAGAAGTTATATCAACCCCGGTTTTCTTTATCTGATTTGACATATATATATATATATATATGTATGTATGTATGTATATTTCCCTTTTTATACAATGTTATTGTGAATGTTTCTTAGGCTCCATTGGGAGCTTGGATCGTATTTCGTTTTCATGTGCACTCTCTCCAAGATTTCTTGAAAACCATCCTTAGTTTTGATCTATTGCTATTGTATGAAACACATTCGCAGCTTGCAATTGTAATTGAAGCTCTTTTAATTCAAATGTTGAACTAATGTCGCCCCAAATGTTGGAATTTCAGACCATGCCATTAGAGTTCACTTTACGATGCATAGTTTATTGGCACTTAGCAGAGAGCAAGACTCTGGTTTGAAGTCTAGAAGTTGTTTGAAATATTAACCTTGATAGCTTTATAGATTACCATTTTAACGGTTGATGGGTGTTTAAGACAAGGAGAACCTCGATATGTTAATTAAAACCGATACTTTGTTTATTATTATTATGTTCAAAATTTAAACATGTCTTCTCGTTTCATGTGTAGATGTGGCACCTTCTTCCCCAAATCAAAGTCTTGATTCTTATCCACTAAGAGTGGGTGGTGGTTTAATGGCACCTATGCCTCAGCCCCATGGAGGGAAATTAAAGCCCATTTGGGAAATTCCCCCACCGGGTTCAAAGATTCCCCCATTAGAGACATTTCGTTTAACAAAAGAATTGGTTCAAGAAAGGGTGAAGGATAACGTTATAGTAGCAACCTTTGGTAACTATGCCTTCATGGATTTTATCCTCACGTGGGTTAAACACTTGACTGATTTGGGCGTGGAGAATCTTCTTGTTGGTGAGTTGTTTTTGCATCCTGCCACAGACTAAATGAAGTTTTTAAACCCATTTTCCGAAGACCTAAAGAAACCCGAACTATTTCTTTTCAGGTGCAATGGACACAAAACTATTGGAGGCTTTGTATTGGAAGGGTGTGCCGGTTTTTGATATGGGAAGCCATATGAGTACAATAGATGTTGGATGGGGCTCACCAACGTTTCATAAAATGGGAAGGGAAAAGGTCATTCTCATTGATTCAATGCTACCTTTTGGTTACGAATTACTCATGTGTGATACTGACATGGTCTGGTTAAAGGTATCTTCTTTCGACCCGTTTTTCCTTTATAATTTTCATCATCAGTTTCTTCTCTCTTTGCTTCTCGTCGTCACAAAATGCTTTCTAAAATCTGCCGCGTTTCTTGAACAGAATCCACTCCCATATCTTGCACGATATCCTGAAGCAGATGTGTTGACGTCAACCGATCAAGTTACACCAACAGTTTCTGATGACCGCTTAGACATCTGGCAACAAGGTGAAAATTGTGTAATCTAGCTTCTGTCAAACTTAGGAGATAAATGTTGCGGATTAATATACAATCATTCTTGAATCACACTAATTGACAAATGTTTGGAGAAAACAGTCGGTGCTGCATATAATATAGGTATTTTTCACTGGCGGCCATCTGATTCTGCAAAAAAGTTGGCAAAAGAATGGAAAGATTTGCTTTTAGCCGATGATAAGATATGGGATCAGAACGGTTTCAATGATCTCATGCACAGGCAACTGGGACCGTCTGTCGATGAGGAAAGTGGACTTGTTTATGCTTATGATGGAAGCCTAAAGCTTGGACTTTTGCCTGCAAGTATATTTTGTAGCGGACATACTTATTTTGTTCAGGTAAGGGCGGGCCATCAGGTTGCTGGTTGCAATGCCTTAACTTTTCCTTAACTGATTTGATTTGATTTGATTTACGTACTTTAAGTTATTTGGCATTTTTTAAGTCATCATGCTGCATTTGCAGGCCATGTATCAACAACTCAGATTGGAGCCTTATGCTGTGCATACCACATTCCAGTATGCAGGAACGGAAGGAAAGCGTCACCGGTTACGTGAAGCTATGGTTTTTTATGATCCACCGGAATATTATGATTCACCAGGTATATATTGCATCTTATCCGTACAAGTTAACTTGTTTCTTATGACACTTATTTTAACTTTCGGATATTCATGTTACAATATTTTATATACACTGCAGTTAGATTCTAGTTACGATTTTAAGCTGCGTGCGTGTTTTACAGGAGGCTTCTTGACATTCAAGCCATCTATTCCCAAAAACTTATTACTTGATGGGGAACATAATCTTCAAACACATTTCACCCTTGTTAATTATCAAGTATGCATGCACGAACGTATCTCTTCCTCTTGCCTCTTCTGTTTCCAATCTTATAATTCGAGTCTTGGCCTTTTGTACCTTCTAGTTTGATTTATGTGAGTGGATTTCAGATAAAGCAAATAAGGACTGCGCTTGCCATAGCATCAATCTTGAATCGCACATTGGTGAGAAACATTTACTTTGATTCACGTACATTTGATAGTACAACGTCTTCAAAAGACGATAAACAGCCAAGGACATAAATATTTCTTACCAATTTGCAATTTTTTAGGTTATGCCTCCATTGTGGTGTAGATTGGATAGATTATGGTTTCCACATCCGGGAGTTCTCATAGGGTCAATGACAAGACAACCCTTCATCTGTCCTTTGGATCACGTATTTGAGGTACGTCTCGTGTTGCAAATTTCGTTCTGAAAAGGCTGCACCGAATAACTTCAATTACTTGTTTGAAAAAGCATTCTTTCTGCACAAATGGTAGATCTTTCTTTAGAAGTGAGATTAGCATCCAGGATCTTTGCAATATGCTGTAACATATACGGTGGATTTAGTTAACAGAAACAAGTGCGGTTCTGCAGGTGCATACGATGTTAAAGGCACTGCCCGAGGAGGAATTTGGTCCTGGAATCGGTATAAGAGAGTATTCTTTATTTGAAAACCCATTGATGCCTGCACAGGTATGCATGCTGATTGCTGATCTTCATTTGGGGTACTTCTTTAGTTGACTTTGACCCGACATTATCTTTCTACGATTGCGTGCTTTCAGGTGAAGGAATCATGGCTCGATGTACAACTATGTCAAGGAGGGTCAGAAAATTGCCAATCAAACAGTACAAACACAAGACTACTCAGATTTCCAAGGCATAGCAATGAAGAAACGGTATGCAAGATAAATGAAAAAGCTTATGATCGTTTTCCCTTATCTTTTTTTAGTTAAATTAGGGTTTAGGGTTTATTTGTTCACACCATTTTCCATTTCTCCACTTATACTTTCGTATGTAGCCGATTGATCACCATGAAATTTCCTTAGGTCCCGTCCGGTGTTGTAGGATTTGGAGGGATTTGGAATTCAAAGCCATTCCACTCCCATGTTTGGTTTGAAGGATTGCTTGGATTTGAAATCCCGAGATTTCCTTGAAATCCCACAAACATGGGATTTAGAAATCCTATGTGGGTTGTTGGTATTTCACGGGATTTCGTAAGATTTGTTTGTAATAATGTTTTAAAATATGTTGAAAATTTTGTTTTATAATAAAAAGGTAATTTAATTATTTTTATAATTATCTATTTATTTATTTTTACAAATTACTTACAAAAGTTGGAATTCAATTCCATTCCAAATCCAACACACCAAAAATTCCAAATCCCTTCCACGAAATCCAAATCTCTCAAAACCATTCCATTAAATCAAACGCCCCGTTAGAGCCAGTTTGGTTTGCGGGGATTTGGAATTGGATTCCATTCCAATCTCGCGTTTGGTTTAAAGGAAAGTCCGGAATTGAGATCCCGGGAGTTCAAGGAGGTGAATCGTCAGGACCTTTTATTAGCGTAAAAAGGTTTTTATGGCCCACCCACTATATGAAAACGTTAAAAAATAAGTATCCATATTTCTATTTTTGTTATCTCAGAAGAAGTGTCCACTTTCAAAAGTAAGTGCATATCTTCCAATTCTACCCTTAGTTACGGGAGGCCTCAATTATTAAGATTTAAGGGTAAAATTGTCATTTAGTTAATTAAAAAGTGTAATTATTACGCATTTCTAAAATTGTGTGCCTTTTTTCATTGTGGACATTTATTTGGGACGGAGGGAGTAGTAAAAAAGGAGAAAATGTTACGAGCAAGCAGACCTTATGAAATCAGTTGTCGATAGAAGAGGGTATCCCATTAGGTCGAGGTCACGTTATGTGCGCTCTCATAACGACTAATTTGGTATAAACGCCGAGTGATTCATTGGATTTGCTATATGATTACTACTATTTTCTGATGATAATTATTTTGCCTGCTTGGAATTTCAACCTCACTGTGATCGGTTTGTTTGATGCTGAACAGTTCAAAACAGTATTCTCCCCATTGAAAGATGTCAAAGTCATCCAGTTTTCATCAATGCAAGATGCCTTCCTAGGATTCACCGATAAGGCAAGCAATCCGTTTTCCCTTCCTTCTAGTTTCTCTCGACTATCCATCTCGTAAAAATCGCAACACGTTTCTATTTTGGATAAACCAAGCATACTCGGTATATCCCACTCGGAAGTAGGATTTGCGATATTCCATGCAACTTCCAAAAAGTATCTAGAAACTTCTTAATTCCCCTATTTTGTCGTTATTGAGTAGTATTTTCGATATCTAGCATGAAATGCACAAAGTGATCATCCACGCATATTAATGAAGGTGTTCGTTCACTTGTTATCGTACCATGGGTGCCTTGTGCACACCTCAACTGATACCAGGGTCCCTGGAGAATAGTAGGACTTTGGTGGGGTGACCTCTGAGGAGGGATCCTCAAGCCTTATTGTCAGTTGAGCTAACCCTACAAGGTTATTTTTGCATTAGGTTAACCTCATGAAAAGACGGGGAGAACAATTTCTTCGCTTCTTTTCCAAATTAGGGTGGAACTTCTAGGGAAAGACGCATCTTTCTATTGACAATTATGGGGGCAAATTCGTCATTATAGCTTAAAAGTTTACTAGGGGAAAGATTGCAACGTGGCGTGTAAGGCTTAAGGCTTGACCTTGCTGCTACGCCATGCCACGCATCATACACTAGAGGGTTAGATTCTTAGAGTCAGTTTTATAGGTCATTCAGCTAAGTATCCCGTCTTTCTACCTCTAGAGGCAGAGGAAAGGTCTGTATACATCTAGCCCTTTTCAGACTCTACCTCCGGATGAGATATACTGAGCTTGTTTGGTTTAGTTCAAGACAGAAGTCCCTCATATTTAAATTATGCAAGTTTTACATGATTTTTTGGAATGAGCATCTCATCATAACTTTTTGATGTGGACAGACAAGGGAAGAAAAATTCAGGAACCGGGTAAAGCGATATGTCGGAATATGGTGTTGTGTCGACAAACACACTCCAGGTCACATATACTACGACATGTTTTGGGACGAGAAGCCCGATTGGAAGCCTCTCCCTCCCCAAACCCCAGAAGACGATCACCCTCATTGGTGATCATGATCATAAGCAAACAACCAAGATTTTACGGGATATCTGACGAATCTCTGACGTATAATCGAGTCCTTACCAATGGTTCAAATCAACGAGACTTGTGATCCATGGTTATGGTACTGTACTTTCGTGTATACAAAGAGCAAAGGGTCGTTGAGTGATATTGGGGCTCGGTTTTGAACAATAATGTTATACTGACTTGTACCTCGCACATTGAAAGTTGCGTTTTGTTCGATGATTTTTATTGGTTTCAATAGAGAAAGGTTTAGCTTTTGTTCTTATGTGCAACAAACAAGTGAGCAAATGAAACCAGGAACAAGTAAAGCCTTTTGCATTTGATGTTCTTCACTGTTGTTTGAATCATCCCATAACACCATGTCCCAAATTTCCCGATCTGACCAATCATACGAAGACACAGTTATTTTATTTAATACGAATTTATTTAATTGGTTTTTATTTTCTCTCTGCTTATGCATATTCATGTAATTGGTGGACATAGATGGGATGGGGAAATCTGGGACAACAGAGTTTTATCCAATCTGATATATTCATACTCGAAATACAGAAATCTTGAATTTATTACCGTTACTTAAAGGAAAACTCAACGGACATTTTGTGGCTTACACAAGATTCGGGTGGTAGTGGTGAGGGGAAACTAAACGTTCGAAGAAAAATATGTTTCTTTAAATAGAAATGTCAAAACACATGAAAAGATCCTATAAATCCGTCGTTGTAGCATGTCAACCATGAAAAAGTTTTTCCATAAAAAATATTAGTGGTTTGTTGACCTTATATAGAAAGTTAAACGACTACGAATGAAGAAATAAATCCTCATCTTAAAAAGTTACTCATTTATTCTGATCTCGTAACGAGAAGGGGGTTCTGTAATTGATTGTGACTATGGCGAATCAACCTGATGCAAGTAGCGCAGGTGCCGGTGGAAATAATCCTTCATCAGGAGGAAACCCACCGTCAGCAGGACAACCTTTGCCAGGGGGATATCCTCCGTATGGAGAACATCCACCATCAACAGGGGGGAATCCTCCGTATGGAGAACATCCACCATCAAAAGGGGGAAATCCTCCCCATGGTGAACATTCCCCGTCAACAGGGCAACCTTCACCAGGGGTATATCCTCCACATGGAGACCATCCTTCTCAAGGGTATCCACAATCGGGGTACCCTCCACAAGAATACCCACAAGGTTATTCACCACAACAGTACCCGCAAGGATATCCTCCTCAACAAGGGTATCCGTCACAAGGGTACCCACAAGGATATCCTCCTCAACAAGGGTATCCACCACAAGGGTATCCTCCTCAACAAGGGTATCCACCACAAGGATATCCTCCTCAACAAGGATATCCGCCTCCACAAGGGTATCCTCAAGGATACCCACCATCTGGATATCCCCAAGGAGGTCCTCACGGTGCATACCCACCGTCAGGTTATCCTGGTGCATACCCACCGGCTGGTTACCCTGGTGCACACCCTCAAGGTGCTCATCCTGGCCAACATGGAGGTATCAGTGTCAACTTTACTTTGAGCTCCTTTTGTTTTTAAATATCAACTAAGATTAGTTAAGTATGAATTATGTTTTGTAGTTCCTTTAATCTTTCATGTGATATACACAGCACAAAAAGGAGAAAAAGGAGCTGGTGGCGTAATGGGAGTGATCGCGGGGGGAGCGGCAGCGTATGCAATGGGTCACTACGGACATGGGCATGGTCACGGTCACGGTTATGGTGGAAAATATAAACACGGAAAGCACAAGCACGGAAAATACAAGCGTGGGAAGTTTGGCAAGCACAAGGGTAAGGGAAAATTCAAGATTTGGAAGTAAAATTTCAGACGTCAAGGAGGTGTTGGAATTCTGAATGCCACTGATATAAAAACCGTTGTAGATATACATATGTTTTTACGCTTCATAAGCTTCTTTTGTTATCATGGTATTTTCGACCTAAATGTTGTAACATATTTAATGTCCTATTTATTCGTTTAGGTAATATATATATATATATATTTGATTTGTAAATTAGACGAGTTAACGACCCTTCGAGGGTAAGTAAGAAGTCGGGTTTACTTTACGAGAGATGAAATTTGACGACGAACATTGACTTACAAACAAACCAAGTCCAAAACCAAAATCTCATGTCGCCCGAATATAGTTTCTTTGGACGAGGCATTGATGGCTAACAAAGGAAAGCAACATTGATGTTCGTTATAATCTATAAATGGAAATAATACATTGAAAGCGATGGTCGTTTAGCATGTTTGACTCTCTCATTGACTATATTTGGATATTTTAATAATATAATTCATATTGTAATCTCCAAAATGGAGACGTTGTTGGAGATGAACATAAATTTTCTTTGGAGATCTTTGATTTTTGATTCTCCATTTCGGAGAATTTATTGGAGATGCTCTAATATGAACAAGTTGTGGTTATGAAGGCTCGAGATGTCTTGACGTATACCAGACTAAGTCCAACCTTTGGTCCATACCGGAACCGAGAAGATCAAGGTGCCCAAACTAAATGAGATGATTATAGTTGTCAAGGCGTAGACGTATGCTTGCCAAGGATGTTTGCTCTCTCTCATTGCTCCAAATTCGGCTATGAAAGTCGAAACAGTACTCAAGCAACCACACAAACCGAATTGTATGCCCGTTGCCACAATCCCAAAATGGTTGTTCGTCACCTGCATAATCATCGATGATAAAAAAACGTGTTAGTCGAGAAAATTGCAATGCAATTAGACGTTAACATATAGAGCCTAGATGTACGATTAAGTGCATCCTAGCCAACATGGGTCCAAAGTTTTCTAGCCTGTGTATGCACTATCGTTATGGTTTCCATTTTCATACGGATTTGGTCTCTCTCCATTAACTTTTGTACGTTATGTGAACATTCGTGTATGCATGCAGTCACCTTTGTTCGTGAGGGATGTTAAAGATGCAAAACCAAATAATGGAGACTTACAGCTTTCTTCATGGTTGCCATGGCTGCCATGATGCAGGCGGCAACTACGTTGGCAATTAGTGTCCCAAAAGGCATCCATTTAATCATCTCTGTCCTTCCTAAGCCTTGTCCATTGAGTCGTGCTAAATAGAATCTGATCCATACACCAATTGGTCCAATTATACACCCGAGCCACAAGTGACTTGTACTGCTATCATGGTCAAAATCCTTTGTTAACAATGCCACACTCACACCCCATAGCGACCCCAGCAATGTTATCATCACCACTATTAATATACTTTGACTCATAATCGTATTTACTACAGAGAATCCACACTTGGAACTTAGATTTGTTCTGTTAAAAGCCCATTTCAACCCCTTAGCTGTCTCAACCCCGAACATGAAAGAGTAAGCAACAAGGAACAGACCTGCACAGTAAAACCCCGAATGAAACAAACCATAGGGACACAGAACCTGCATTTATGTAAATTTGGTCACTGTATGTCGAATTACCAAGCAGAAATCCAAGTACAGCAAAAACCCAGTCACCGTCGGCACTAAGCTCAAGCATTTTCTGATTCCAGCCGCTAAATGTGGTGAGACTCCCCAAGTAACCTGTTGTCAACCCGACAGCTAACTCAGGGGAGAACTTGGATATATCTCCTTTATAAACGACGCCAAACCAACCCATCAAGAATGAACCAACCTTGAATATGAGACAAGGAGGAAAGAAAGAGTTATAAGATGCTTAAAGAATTTCTGCGAAACAAAGATTTTTGAAAGAAAGAGGTGATGCTATTACAGGGAGTAAAGAAACTGTACAAATTTTTGCAGGTAAAGTTAGGAGGAGAGAAAGAACGAAAAAAATGAGAAAATGATACCATATTGGGAGCAAGATCAACATACATATAGCTCTGGTCACTTGTGGCACCAACCACTTCAGGACCAAATAATTTTTCTAGTAGGTACCTTGTCAATACCTGCATAGAGGAAACAATTATGAGAAACAATGAAATGTTAAAATGTTAAATTGGCATACCCTCCATTTTTAGAAAGAGTGGCACATAGACTACTGTTGCTTAAAGGAGTACTTTTCAACATAAAATAATATTGACATGGGTTCTAATCTTTTGCCGGAAAGTTGCTTGCAGGAACTTTACATGAACCACTGATAGAACAATGATGGTGTTAAATTACTTACGATTTTGTTTCTTTCAAGTACTATATTAGACATTATAAATGAAAATGTAACGCCTTTGGAGCAGATAGGATATCAAAACCAGAATATCGAAACAGTACATATTCCAATAGTCGTAACAACAATGGACTTTGTTAGTCAATTATGACAGGGATCTAACCAAAGTTAGACTTGTACATGAGGAATATTAAAGAGGAAGCACCAAATCGCAAAACATAAAAGTTCAAACTTGAAGTGGAGGAATTTATCTTTTGCTGCAGGACTTACAAATATAAGGTGGTTTAGCATATTACCCCAAGAATGCCAAGTACAGCAAGATGAACACGAGATGAGATGTATGTCATGAACCATGGCAACTCTTTTTTGCACTCCTGCATATGAAAGTTCCCCACAAATTACCAACATGCATATGGAAGTGTCCCACAAATTACCAACATGCATAGAATGCAAGGTAAACTTACTTTATTCTGGCCTTGGTCATGTAATAATGTGTCTGGTGAAGCAGGAGATGCAGTTGGAAGCTGTGATTCTTTAAAAGGATGTTCTTGAATTGGGACTACCACATTTTCTCCATTATTATCGAAAGAGAATCTGGGCCTGCCACTCCCACTATACCTTTTACTATGAAGTGCCCTATCTCCAATATCTCCTGCCTCTGAGACGGATCGACAATCACTGTCATCATCAACTTCATGGTGGACAGCTCCTACTTGATTGAAAGAGTGCCTCCTGAAGGAAGAATTTGTACTGCTAATCCGACTAAAAGACCCACTTCTTCTTGGTTCAGAGCCATAATCCATTATGCTTCCTCAGAAGCCGTTGACACCTTTTTTCCTACTGCAATAGCTTTACAAGCATGCTGATTAATTTTTGATGCAAAATCCAAGTCATAAGTAACATGATAACAATAGGCTTACAGTTTACACATTTTAAAAACAAGGGCTAGTTAACTACTCCACTTATGAAAACCAACAAGAACAAAAATTCATAACAAGTGATGTCACCTGGCTGCAATGCTTAAAAATCTGAATAATCATTAACTAATGAAAAAAAAATTGTACTTGAGGCATCCCAGAACTTGAAAAGCCTTTTAAAGAATAGACTTTGAAACACACACACATAGGGCCCATAGATATAAAGGAACAAAATGATAAAGAGAAATACATTGGTTGATTGATTTATGAACAGATCAAAGATTGGTTTAATTAATGAGGATGATAAATTCTTATTCTGATCCAATGGAGATAGGTTTGTTTAATGAGTGACGCTTCTGATCCTTGTAATTTGTATGAATATGTGTTGGAATTTCATTTTCTCCAAGATCCAAAGCATGAGTCTATTCACATACCGAACATGTTTAATGCAAAACCAAACTAAACAAACCGAATAAATCCCAATTAGATGTAGGGTGTGGGGCAGGCTACATGCACAGTAATAACCAAATCAGTTTCTTAAAGCATCATTATAAGAAGCATTTTAATTGCCAAAAGGTTAAGTTGGGTTAGTGGTCAAGCATCATAATCAAGTTGTCTTGGACATAAAACATAAGTAGAAAAGTAATATGTAGTCCAATAAAAGAGCAAAAAGAAAAGAACATGTCAAGCAATCATATCCAATTTAACCAAATAATGACCACAAAAAGCCCCCATCAATCATAAAAATGGAAATCAACGACCATACACTTCGATTTCCAAAAATCCAATTCCATTACAGCACACATCTAAACCTAATTCGTAAAAAGCAAAAGAGACAGATCTGAATCGGATGTTATAATTTATAAACTTAGTAATTAGTAAAAACACTAATATAGGTATTCTCTACGCCATAGATTTCTGAAATTGCATCATAAAGCAAACTTTTCAATTGTCTTTTCTATAATTAAGTAATCAAACAAGAAATGGATCTGTTAGTGCGTTTACACATCAAGAATAAACAATCATTTAATAAAATTGTAAGCAACCACTACAATAACAGAACTGAAAATGAAAATACACCAAACAAATTTACGGAAGAAGTGAAAATTTCAAAGAGGTAGGGTGTGTATTCACCGTAATGAAGACGATAAGAGGAAATCCGATGAAGTTAACGGCGACCGGAGATGCCGTCGATTAGTGATTGTTGCTGGTTCACTTTTGTTTTTTTCCCATTGTTTTAATTAATGTGGCTCTCTTTCGCCTTTAAGGTTTCAAATCTGTTTGGTTGACTTTTCACGTGTTTTTTTATATAATATAATTTATTAGAACAGGAAGGGAACTCGTGCAATATAACGAAATACATTTCGATTTTAATGTTTGTTTTTTTTTTTTTTTTTGTCTTTGTCGATGTTATAATACGATTTTATTATCTTAAGAAAACAATAATTTTATTTTATTTTTGAATAAAATATAAATTTAAAATATATATATATCAATGTTAATATCGAATCAACTATTTAAAAGTT
>NC_037542.1:20437006-20466426 GCF_001531365.2 Cynara cardunculus var. scolymus
GTTTAAGAGTTTTTAAGAGTTTAAGAGTTTTAAGAGTTTTTAAGAGTTTTAGCCAAATGCTTTATAATATAGTATAGATATATATAAATGAAAATATAAGAGAATTTCTAAAGGGCCTTTTACAAAACGCACGCTTACTTTGAGTAAGCGCTTATCGAATAACATTATCTTATCGGATGAATATGATAAGTACCAAGAAACTTACCTTGTAAAACCAAAGGTAAGTACCGAGAATATTGACCGGTAAGTGAGAGTGATGACTCTTACCATGACTAACGTTTACAGAGTTAATTAATTGTTGCATTTGATACCATTTTGGTGGATTAAAATCTTACCCAGTAAGTAAGCACTTACACGGATAAGCGTTTGGTAAACGGTCGTTAAGTAATTCTATGGAACTGTGAGTAAAAAATCGAAATCTCCGAGATATATTGTATTTATTTTCTACGGATTATTCATTTTAGAAATTATATCATTAAAATATTTAATAAAATAAATAATTTTTCTTCTTATACATCTGATTTCGAAGGCTTTTATCAGTAGGAATAATAAAATATTATTTCTCACTCATCAGTAATCATTTTGAGGGAATTCTCCATATTTAAATAAATTTTCGTTTCTTTTCCTACTTTATTCTTTTTGAATAATCTGTTGAAACAAAAAAAAACACATAAAATCTCCATTTTTTTCTATCTTGGGAAAAACTGTTGGAGATGTCCTAAGATCACCTCTAACACAAATTCTCCAAAATAGAAAATCAATATTTTGAATAACAAAATTTAGGTTCATCTTCAACAACTTCTCCATTTTAGAGATTATAATGTTATTTATAATATCTTCAACAGATTCTCTAAAATGAAGAAAAAGAAGATTTTATTCTTTATATTGCTCCAACAACTTCTCTATAACGTTCTCTGAAATAGAGAAAACATGAAAAACTCCGAGTTTAGATGAATTATTCAAAACTTAATGGATGGAAAGATAAATGATTGTTTTATTTAATTCTACCAATAAAATTAAATCGTTATTATTTTAATAATGTTTTTTTAAATAGGTTAAAATGATAAAGTATGAGAATATTGCATCAAAAAAATCCAAAGAACTTTTATATATTTTTTATTAAGTCTCTAGTATTTTTTAGAAATGATATGATATATTTCTTTCGTTTTGTAAGTTTAACGACTTTGTTCAAAAAAGGTTAAGGAACTTAGGGGTTGTTCGGTTGCGACTTAATGGACTGTATAAGTCATATGGCTTATTCGCACAGCCATGTCTAGTTGTTCGGTATAGGCTTATTCAGTCAGCTCATGGCTAAACCACTCAACTACAAAACATGTGTCATTTGTATTCAACTATTAACTTTCCTCAACTACCCCTCTCCATAACCACTCCTCCCTCAACACATTGCCTCCATCCTTAAACGGGAAAAAAACACAAATCCAAAGGTGAAACCTTTCAAACAAATCAATATCCATCATCCGCCCTCTGCCTTGCCGCTCACCAACCGTCGTCTCCTTCTCCTCATCTGCTCCGACCTACAACATCATCGTCCATCAGCAGACCACACAGGAAGGCTATGGATACATCTGTTGTTTTCCGACAAAATCTGTTTGTGTGTTAATGTTTTAGAAAATTTTCAAGAGATATGAAAGTTTGTTAGGTCTTTTTTTGAACTTTTTTTATTCATGCAAAAAAAATCAGGAAAAAGCCAAAAAAAAATACATAAAATTTCCATTTTTTCTATTTTGGGAGAAGCTGTTGTAGATGTTTTAAGAGCATCTTTAATACAGATTCTTCGAAATAGAAAATCAAAATCTCGAAGGACAAATTGTGGGTACATCTTCAACAACTTCTCCGTTTTGAAGAATATGATGTTATTTAAAGAATCTTCTAACAGATTCTTTAAAATAGAGAAAATATAATTTTTTATTCTTTATATTGCTCCAACAACTTTTCTATAATGTTCTCTAAAATACAGAAAACATGAAACTCAAAAATATTTATTTTTATTATGGGAAAAAGTTTTAAAAAATCCAACAAAATTTCATATTCTTTATTAAGTCTCTAAGATTTTTTTAGAAACAAATAAATGTTTGAACAATTGAAGTTCCAGAAATCAAACAAATAGATTCTTGAACTTATTAAGAAAAAGCCAAAAAAAAAAACTTTCATATTTTTAGGGGGTGTTTGAGATTGCTTATAAAAACAACTTATTGACTTATTATGATGTGACACCGGTAATAAAAACTTTTGAGTGTTTGGATAAACAACTTATACCGGTGCCAAACCGGTAATAAGAAGTTTTTGAATAAGTTAAACCCTTCTGACTTATAATAAGTTGATAAGTGCTTTTGTAAAAAAACATAAGTTGTTTTAAATAAGCAATCCCAAACACCCCCTTAATATTAAGACCCTAATATTTTTCTGAACAAATAAAACAAGACAAATACACCATTATTTTTTTTTATGTATCAACAAATCAGTAGAAAAGTACAACAAACCAATAAAGCGAAAAGCACACCATTTTTATTGATTACTTTTTAGATCCAAGTGACAATAACAAGTGTTCATTATGATTATCATTTGAATATGAAAAATAAATAATTAATAACTTTTTCTATATTTTCATTTTAATTTGAAAAATAAATAATGAATGATGAAAATGATATATAATCATTTTTTATTAGTTTATTAATACACTGATAGAGAAATGATATATTTCTTTCGTTTTGTAAGTTCAAGGACTTTGCTCAAAAAATGTCAAAGGAACTTAGGGGGTGTTTACCAAACGCTTACTCGGGTAAGTGAATACTAAGTCACATTATCATACCGGATGAATATGGTAAGGATCAAGAATCTTAGCCGGTAAGAGCGAGACAAAAAGCAAGAGTCTTACCTGGTAAGTGATGACGACGACTTTTACCATGGTAAACACTTACCGGATAAATTGTTGCATACGATATCGTTTTGGTGGACTAAAATCTTACCCGATAAGTAAATGATAATATTAAACTTTACCGGTAAGTGTTTACTGGGTAAGTGTTTGGTAAACGTCCCCTTAGTCATTCAATTTCCATGTATGAAAATTTGATGGGTTTCTTTGGTTTTAAAAGTTTAAGAATTTGTTTTTTTGATTTAAGAAAAGTCTAGGATTTATTTGTTAAAAAAAATAAAGACTTAATCTATACTATATTATAAAGCATTTGATAAAAAATTTTAAAAACCATTTTTTATGCATGAAGTGCTGTTGATTGATGCATATTACTTAAAATTCAAGATTACAAGTAAATTATGCGTAAGTACAACTTATTACAGCTTCATGTTTGAATTCGTGTAACTAACTGCAGATAAACATAGTATTAAAGGATAAACATCTCATTTTAATTATAAAATATCTAAAATATAATTAAGATAATCATTGAATTCTAACAGAATATTTAATTATTATTTTAAATAAATTATTGTATTAAACCAAAAATAAATTAATTCGTTTTTAAAATTCAATTAGATCATAATAAAATTTTGAATTAAATAAATTACACACAAAAAAAACTTTTAAATAGTTAATTTGATACTAATATTGCTTATTTTTATCAAAATTTTATAATATCTGTAAATTCATATTTAATTCAAAAATAAAAACATTTTCTTTTTCTCAAAACCACATAAAATCGCATTATAACATTGATAAACCTAAAATATAAAACGAAACGTTAAAATCAAGATATATCTCGTTGCATTGTGCGAGTACCCTTCTAGTAACTCAAAATGTGAAACTTTGTTGGGTTTTTTTATTTAACTCTTTCTTAGGTAACATTTGGTTTACAAGAATTAAAATGAAATTTAATTATATTTGATCATACGTTTAATTGACTATCAAGAATTTGAATCCGTTTATTTAATTTATTAAATATAATAATAAAAATAAATTAGAATTTCTTACTACAACCTAAGAAATTTAGGTTACACCTTAAAAGATAGAATTCCAAATTCTCACCACAACTTAAAATATAAACCAAATCGCCTCTCTCTATCTGACCTTCCGTCTGAATCGGTCAGATGCTCAGATTGTTTGGCAAAACTTTAACCTCCTTTGAGTATCCGGCAGACATCCATATCATTCAGAGCGATATTTTTGCTCGTCAATATCGTCCTTTAACATTTTAGTATCAATCTCGGCTCACTCCTTCTGACTACTCTCGCTACTGATCAATTTAACAGGTATCAATCTTGCATCTGGTTATCAATCTCTACCCTTTCATCCTTTGTTTACTCCTGATGGGTCTAAGGTTTCTTCTAGCTCATATTCTATGAAACCAAACTGGTATTATAAAAGATATTTGATTAATCGTTTTTAAGTATTTATGAAGCTCTGCTGGTGTCGGTGGTGTGAAATTGAAGTAATGTTTGACTTGGATTCTATTTGTTTTTTTTTGTTTGAACACCAACTGTTTGATAAAATTCGTCAATGAAGAACGCTTGTTTCTCTATTTTAAAGCAAATTTTTTTTAGGCACATGGGCTTCTTCTTTCGACATCTTATGACAAGGTATCCTATGTTCATTTTTATGGATCGAAATTGTAGTAAAAGTCTCTGGAGTGTGATACAGAGGCTGGTAGCTGTTGTTGTGGTGTATTTCATATGGCAAGAATGAAATACACTAGTTTTTCGGGGAAAGAGAAGGGGAATGTTTGTGTTTAGTATTGGATTGGTTAAATACCAACCATTTGGTAATATAAATATGATGAAATGGTGTAATCTAATAAGGAAGTGGGTCTATCGCTTATTAGTTGAAAGGTCAATGCACAATTGAGTTGACTGCATTCGTCAAAGTGATCCTCACATGATTCCCAAGACAACATGTGCTTTAGGTGTCTTGAGGAAAATTTGGTATTATGTATAATATGTGATATACCAACATTTTAGCTTCGGATGTTAGCAGCTTGTAGGATTCATGGATCCATCAATGTGCTATTAGTGGTTCTCTTTTCAGGACTTTAAAAAACAATCAAGGTCTCATACTAAAAAATTCACATTCGTGCAATTGCCATGGTCACTTTGGTTAACTCTTTGAACTTTCACTTTTTGTTGCAAAAAACCTTTGCAAGAACAGGTAGTTTGGGTAAAAGGGTTGAACTGTCACTTTAGTGTTGTCAGTGGATATATTGGCTAGTTGCATGATATAAAATTATGATCTCATAAAGCTTATCTTATGTATAAGAATGTTGTTAATTCTAATGCAACTGAATTGTTCTTTTCCCCAAATTGTCATCCAGCATATTGGATGCATGTACAATTTAAAGCTAGAGTAGATTTTTGTTATACCCTGGGTATTGACTAGTCAATACACAAGGCTGGTTTACTTAGGAAGTTTAATAGTCAATGAGGGCCAGCTTTAGTAGGAATTTACAAGTAGGAAAAACATTAGTAGAAGTATGTAATGCAGTAGTAGAAGTATATAAATAGGAATCAATGAGTGTAGGAGGGGATTGATCAGTTTGTTGTCTGTTTTGGGCGAGAGCCTTGGAGAGAATTTGGCGTCTCGAAAGCCAGGAACCATATCGTAAACATTCAATTGATGTCTAATACAGTTCTATATCCCTCAAATTAGTCCGGTGTTCATCAATCTTGTGTGGCCAATGGAGCTGTGTATTTGCATTGTAATTTATTAGTTCGGAGCACTTATCAAACACTTTATTTCATTCAACATTACATCATACTGAAGGGTAAAATGGTAATTTGTTGTCATTCAGACTGTCCATTCAGAATATATACCAAATAATCATTTTTCATTCTGCACTATACAAAGCCTCTTAATCATTCTGTATCTGGCGAACAGCTGTGTACACTGTCTTCCAGGACAGAAAGCCTGTATGTGCGATCGTGACTGTGCGTTGCCTTCCAGAAAAACCCATGTGTGCGATTCAACAATTGTGATAATCTGAATTCAGAAATTTTCACCTGTCGCTCTTGGTAAGTCAAATTTTAGGTGTACTGTGATTTAGTCCATCAATTTTAATTTTTAGGGTATACTGCAATTTAGTCCCTCACCCAATATCTTATGTTCAAGTTTTCAATTGTTGAAATATTTCTTTTAAGTTTATCATATTGATTATTTTTTATGTTGAAATCTGCCTTCTATAACAGAAATTGTTGAGATGTTTGTACAAGTTGTGTAACATATATATATGTATGTATGTATAAACTTGTGTACCCTACTGAATTGAATTGAAGCAGGAGTATGTCTTTGGAGATGCCAGGAGTGCACCTTGTGTCTCAAATGCAAGCCATGAGTGCTTCAATTTTTACATCTTTTTGATAAGTTGTGGAGTTATATATGCAGATTTCTTGATTTGGTTCAAACTATTGTAGCCCCTTAAATGGATAGACTCAGGGAAGAAAAAATACAAAGATTCGAAGAATTTGTTGACCGACGCTTGAAACCTGACCTTGTTCGGGCCATTGCTGAAAGGTACAAGTTTTTATTCTTCAGTGCCATGTAGGTATTATTTGACGTTGCTATTTTGATGTAACCATGGTAAGATTTTGGCTTTCTGAGGATAGAGTCATGCCTGATTCTGCCTATTGCACATCGACTTCCACATCCCTTTTCTTCTGCTTTGGTCTTTACTTTTTACCTTTCAGGTTTTACTTTTATCGAGGACTTTGGATATGAACGTTCGAGATATCTTTGTAACTTCCCTTTCTACACCCATATCGTCTCACTTTAACCTGCATGCCTATTCAATTTCCATGAAATTATATTCTGGAATGAAGTCGATTCATTCGTGCTATTTTTGCATTCATTAGTGTTGAGTGCATCTCTCCCCCTCTCTCCAAGGGGTGTATCTTTCCAAGTATGTTTCTAACTTTTAACTTTGCAATTGAACTGCACCTTTGGGAAGCAGATGGCTTAGCTATGCCTGCACAGCAGTTTCTTTGAAGCTCATTGGTGCATCCTTTTAGTATTATGTTTGTAAGCTTACTTAGGGGCTGTTTGGTTGGTTTTCCATTAAGTCTTGTATGGATAAAGTTGTCTGTGCCTGTGTGGATTAATCTATCTGTATAGATTGAGAAGGTCTTTGTTTGGGAGGGTTTTTTATAGATGGAACATGTTTCTTAAATTGGGAGGGGTGGGGTTTTGGAAAAAACTTGGCTTTCTACATAAACTCCCCCCTAGAAGCTTACTGAAGAAGTCACTTTCTGTATCATCAAGCCACTTTCAAACATTAATGTATAGCTTACCGAATAAGTTGCGAGTCCCATTAAGCTCATTAAGCTGCTAACAAGCGGACCCTTATATTATTTTCCGAGAGAAATGGGAAACAATAGAATGAATGTCCTTTGATCAAACTTGAGGTCCTCATATGCTATTGTACACTGTTTTGTGATGCCTTAATTTTTTTTGGAAGGGTGTCCCAAGCTATGCATAGACTAATCCCGACAAATTGTGACTTCAAGAAATCGGCCCTGATAAACTTAGTGGCCATAATTGTTGTGTATGCCTGAAATCGAACCCTGCCCAGATGGGATATTTCGCCACATCCCCCAGGACCTCAACCACTACGCCACAACCCTTGTGGTTGATGCCTTAAAACTTGGTGGTAGAAAACACAATTGATTTCAGTAGTTGGTATAACGAGACCTAATTGTTTTTTCATTGATATTGCAGGGACAAGGTTTTTGAACAACAGAAAGTCTTGTATCCTTTTGCTATGCCATTTACTTTTTTGGTTCTAAAATGGTTGCAGAAGCATCTTGTTATCATATTTTGTGCAGATTCTTGAAATTGTACTACTGTGTTCTTTTAGTATGTTTATATATGTTTTCACTTGATACCATTTATTATAGCTCAGATCTGAGAAAAAATTTGGAGAATTTGGAGAAGAATAGTGTAACAAGTCTCAGGTCAATGGTCAATCTCGGGTCTGAAGTATACGCACAAGCTGAAGTGTATGTGTTTTGAGACTTATCCAACCTGGTTTTGGTAGATGCATAGAGATATCGATATTCAGGTGTTATTTTTTACTGCATAAAAACCATCAGACTTCCAGGTCGCTTGCATATTTGTAATTTGACTGAAAAAGTTTACAGTCATTGAGCAATCTAACTGAGCAAAAATGGGAAAAACTAACAGGGGGAGAAATCTGTTTCTAGTTAACATTCAAAACAAAATGCCGGTGGTGCTTATGAAAAGGCATTGTGGATCAAGAGGCCAATAACTTCCTTCTTTCACAATTGTTCCTTTTTAATATATAGTGATTCCGTTCTTACGCCAAAAGCTCTTCATGTCTGCAGACCTGATACACGCCACATATTTGTAGACGTTGGGCTTGGATTTCATGTAGAACTCACTTGGTCCGAGGCTTTAAGTATCATCCCTGCCAGGGAAGAAAAATTGGCAAGGTACTTTTTCGAATCTTTGTGTTGTATCTTGTATGAAGTGTTTCAATGATGACATCATAAATCGAAATAATCAAAACCAACAATAAGGATGTTTGGAATTATTGCGAAGAATTATTTGCTCATGCGACCTGTAAAGGGCCTTTGACCCTACCTTTCTAGAGGTCCAAGGGTTCCAACCTCACAAAAGCTGATGTGCTGTGAGCTTATTTGTCGTATATAAATATTTTATATCGGGCCGAGTTCAATTGAAATTCAATCGAATCACTTTTTCGAGAAATACAAGAGATATTGAAGGAAGAATAAGTAGGAAATGATGGAAGCTCATAGTTTGTGGTTATTTTATGTAGGCAAATCGAGGAATACACGCGTCTCATTGCACAAATAAAAGCCCAAATCAAGACGGTAGGTTTACTTGAAAGCGAGCGAAGTCTACATGGTCTGATTGGAGTTGGATATTTAACATGAGGTTTTTGGTGTCACTCACAGGTTTCGCAAGGGATACGAGAGTTGCTGCAACTGCCAACGGAGTAATTTTGCCAAATTATCAAGTCAAAAACAAGAACCTGAACTTTGAAATTTGTTTAGGCCAGATTTGCCTTTTTGATTTATCGTCAACAATTTAAGTGAAATATATGAATTTTTCGAAGTATCGATCATAAAGGACTGTGTTGTAACTTGTTTTCTTTGACAACAAACTGTGAGAGTAATCAACTAGCTTCTTCTGTTGGGGTGCGTTTGGTATGCAGATTGGATGGGACGGGACAACAAACAAAAGAAATTTTTACAAGTCCTATGTCAATGAATAAATTTCTTCACTTCAAGTTTGAACCTTTTTTGTTTTGCAACCCGGGCAGACTTGCGAGTCCTTAAGCGTGCGCCTGTTCAACTTATTTTTGCAAGTATAATTTTTTTTCCCGATTATGAATGTGCATTTGCTAAACCTTAAAGGGGTGCTCTGGGAATATTTAAAAAATACAAGGAATATCAACAAGAAACTGAAAAAAGTTCTTCAAAACCGGCAAAAAACCCGAAAAAAATCTCAAAATCCACCAAAAATACTCGAAAGTCTCAAAAAATCAACCAAAAAACTTTAAAGAAATCATTTAAAACAGAAGAATTTGACTAAAAACACATCGAAAACTTTATAAGCCTTTTGATCCACTTTAAATATGCACCCATTTAGTAAAAAGCATGACTCCATTGTTGCCAATTGGTATAATGGGCTTAATTGTGGTTTTGATATCCTATGTGCTCCAAAGGCATGGTATTATTTGAACATCATCATTGTTCTATTACTAGTTCCTCTAAAAGCTTTTCCCCAAAAAATTAGAACCCATGTCGCTATTAAGAGAGTGTTTTTTTATTTAAAAAATATAATATTTAATTTAACAAAAAACTTACATAATGATAAAAAAGATTAAATTTCATGTATTGCAAATATGTTAATGCTAAAAAAATCGATTTGGGTGTCTTGCCTTCTAAAATATTAAAAAAAAACGGTATTATAATCTCAAATAATGTTTATTATATTTTTAGTGAACATATTTTATTAAATTTAAGTGATAAAAATATTAAAATGAAAGTACAATGCTGTAATAAAATTGGTGATGTTATAATAAAGTAATTTTGAAAGTATAATGCTATATAAGAAATGTCATGTTAACACTATCGTACATGTGGACAGCTTACATGGATGATGAAGTGACAAAGAAACCTAGTATAATAAGTAAATTTAATTTAAAATGTTACCCAATGTTGTAACTGATAAGTTTTTGAAAGTACGATGCCCTAATAACAAATATTTTTAAAGTACATTACTATAATAAGAAAAATTTAAAATAAAATACCATAATAAGAAAATTTGTAAAAGTAATAATTTCACACATTTTGCTCTAAAAAATATAAACAGAGTAATAAAAAATGGGCCTCTAGCAATTTCGGATGCAACAGAGGCCAACTGTTAATGGGCCAACTCTGGATTTTATTCATTTTTTTCTATTTCAGGCCCACCGTACACAACGTCTCCCTCGCCTACTCTCCTTCACGACGGCGGACGGCGGTCGGCGGACTAAAAAAGTTACAACTGGGGCGTTCAACAGGGAATTCACAATTCACAACTGTTCGATTGTGTTCTTCACCGGCTCACCTCCTCGATTTTGGATTTCTGCAACTTTAGTAAGTCAATTTTTTTTAAAACTTGTTAGGGTTTATGAACTTATGCTACTCTCTTGAGAATCCTCCCCTGTTAGGCTGCCCATTTGATGAAATTAACTAGCTTCAGTCGAATTCTGAAACCTCGAATTTGTTTCATGTCCATGAAATTTGATAAGATTGAAAGGGATTTCTGGGATTCTTGGTGGTGTTTAGAATTTGGGAATTGAAGTTACTATCTCACTAAAATCCATGCAAATTGTTGGTATGTATAATATATCTGTTTGAAAATGTTTTAAGTGCTTTTGTTAATTGTTATATGCATATTGAAAAATTATTGTATGGATATTTCTTTCAAAGTGTTGAAATTTGGGATATTTGCATCTGCTAGTTTTGACTGAGTTCAACTTTGTTACCAATTGACGTAGATGGCATCTAGATTGATTCACAAAGCAACCTATGAAGCTGATAACTCGTTTGATGTGTCACTAAGAGAGTCTTTTCAACTTCTGGAACCCCAACTGAGGCCTCCATTTTCGTTAACGATTCCTACGCAAACTGAATACTTAAATCTCAACCGAGCTATTCTATATGGTATCTTAAGTGAAACCCATTTGGCAAAAGTTCATATTAAGCACTTACATGGCATCGTAATTGATGGGTACAGTTTCTTTACAACTTTACTAACTAGGATGGTTAATGAGTTATACACGAAGCTTGTTGAGAATGTGAAAGTTCAGTTAATCTGGGTCACTTCAGAAATGATCTATGTATCGGCTGTTGGAGTAGATGGTTTGTTGGTGGCTTTATTGAGGCAAACTCGTGGTGGAGATTTTAGTGAAGCGAATTTGTGGTTGTGTTCGGAGTTGGTTGGTTTGATCTCGGCGAAATGGGACTGCTTGCTGGATGAACAACCGTTGATCTTATCAAGCGCCCTGTATGTCTTTCTCAGGCTCTTGGCTGATCATTGTAGAGTGTCTCTGAACTCGAAAATAGAAATCTTGAAGCAAAAAGAAATCGAATTTTGTATTCGGGTTTTCAGGGAGCAATTCCATTTGTGTTTGAAAATTGGAAGGGATTTGATTAGGCTTCTACAAGACTTAGTTCATGTGCCTGAATTTCAAGATATCTGGAAAGACCTCTTATTGCTGCCTGCTAATTTCAAAACATCTGGTTTTTCAGATATTTCTCAGCTGTACCGATCAAGAACTTCTAGCCGCTACTTTTTACTTCGTATCACTCCTGAGATGGAAGCTCATTTGCGGTTCTTGCTTACGCATGTCAAACTAGGAAGTCAAACCCGATACCAAATTTGGTTTGCCAGGAAATTTTTTAATGTGCCCGACAGCGAAACTGTTATTATTGATATTGTTCGCTTTATCTGCTGTGCACACCACCCTTCTAATAAAATAATCTTATCGAGTGTGATTCCTAGATGGGCTGTAATCGGTTGGTTACTGAAATGCTGTACCAAGAGTCATGTGGAAGCTAACGTGAAGCTGGCCCTGTTCTACGACTGGCTCTTCTTTCATGAAGAAGTTGATAATATAATGAACATCGAGCCTGCCATTTTATTGATGATAAACTCCATACCCAAATACGTCGATATGACACAAAATCTTTTGGAGTTTTTATTCCTTCTGATGGATCATTACGATGTTGACAAGAAAGAGTTAATTGTCGGATGCATATCGTCGGTTCTTGATGTTCTTGAAAGAAGAGGCGTGGTTCAGTCGTTTGATGCTTTGATTAGTTGTGATATGGTTTCACCTTTCCTTAAGGAGAGATTCTTGAAGATGTTGGCAAGCAGGAATGCGAGTGCTTTCAATAACTCACAGCCCGCGTTTCTTTCATGTCAAAGATTGCAGTCATTAGAAGTTGAAAGCGTTATTGTTGTCGATGACCAACAAGGGATCTCAGAATCTGATAGAACGATCTCCAACCGTTTCCCGATAATTTCTTCAAAATAGAGAAGTAAAAGTTGCAAAAAACTATAGTTTCTCTTCGGTGATTGCGAATTGGGCGAGTATTGACCCGGGAATGTTGCTAAAGAAAGCAGACAATCCATCTAAGAAGCTCTTGATGTGGTGTAGGCTTCATGGTTCCAACCATAACTAGTCGAGTTCAGAGAATCAGAGGTGCGCTCGATCAAATGTCTTGACTACTGTTTACTAGTACAGCATCGGAGGTATCCCTTCTGGTACATGTACCGAATATCATTCATAATCGATGATTACCGACCGTCCATCCGATGCATCCTCTAAGGCGCTAAGGTTATTTCATATCCCCCCTTTTCTTTCCGTCATGGTATAAGCGCAACGCACATAGCCACTTTCCTTCCATTTCATTTCATCATTCTGTAAAACTTGCAATTTGCTTAGCATGTATAATAACATCCTAGACATAAACATAACATGTTATGTGTTAAATCATTTCGTACGACGTCTAACATACTAGCATGCTCAAACAAACATCGTAATCATACTCGGAAACATATCTATACATGCGGCTAATGCGTGTATCCTATTTAGGGGCCGTTTAATTACGACTTAGGGGTTGTTTGTTTACCTCTTAATAGTTCTATTAAGAGGCAACCTCTGAATCGTTAAGATGTGAATCTTGTTTGGCAAAAAAAAAGTCTGCCTTTTAATGGTTCTAAAACCCTCTGAATGATTTTGTATCATGTATCTCCCTTAACCATTAAGAGCCCTAATTTTATTGTACACAATTACCAAACAATTATATTTCATTTTGCACTATATCATTAGAGCCTCTTAATCATTCTGCATCAAACCATTCGGCAATTACCAAACAGTCCCTTAATGTAGTAAAACATTGTAATTAAAAGTAAAACAATCATTTCTATCATTTACATCGTTGATTCAGATAGAATTTGACCCAAGTATTTAATTTAGCCCAATGAGCTCAATAGCATCAATTAACAAGAAAATACTAATGGCCCAAGAAATAGATCCAAGCCCATGATCCAGGTGGACCGGGCACGGGTTGGTTCATGCTCCAACTTCTCCGACCCAAGTCGATTGAAACATAAAAGCGTGGCAGATTTGAGATCCGCCCCCTACACCACTTCACCCGCGACCCAGGACCAACTGATTCGCCCCGACAGTCTCCCTCTTCATGATTCCTTCTGTTTTACTTGAAATCTAATCGTTTTCGTGCCGATTCCATTTATTTCGCATAAACTCTTAGTATTAACTAATACTAACACATGACACAAATTACATGCCTTAACATCGTTTAGTTAGATCAATTTTCGGGTTTTTACGAATCAACATTTTTTCTTTGAACGAACCCTAGTTTGCTCCATGGTCGATTTCTCGTTTCTCGCAAAACTAGAGGGGTTTTGGTCGGGCGTAAAGAACGAACCTTTTGTTTCAACATAATCTTTTGATAAGTATGAAATTAATTTTCTTTTAATAGACCAGAAGACTGTAACTTTAATTCTCATTTAAGGTTATCTATATTATATTATAAAACATTTGACAAAAATTCTTAAAAACAAATTTTTATGTATAAGGTACTGTTTATTGATGTATATTACTTAAAATTTAATATTACAAGTAGAATGTGCACTAGTACATCTTATTAAGACTTCATGTTTGAATTCATATAACTTATTGCATATAAATATAATCATATACATGATAAACATCATTTTAAATATAAAAAATTTAAAATATATTAAGATAACTATTGAATTCTAACAAAATACTTAATTACTATCTTAAAAAAATTATCTTATTAAACCAAAAATAAATTAGTTCGTTTTTACACTTCAATTAAATTACAAAAAAAAAATTGAATTAAAGAAATTACATAAAAACGAAAACTTTTAAATAGTTAATTTGATATTAATATCGTTTACTTTTTTCAAAATTTTATAATATCTTCAAATTTATATTTTACTTAAAAATAAAAACATCTTTTATTTTTCAAAATCACATTATAACATCGATTGACCCAAAATATAAAACAAAAGATAAAAATCAAGATATATTTTATTGTATTGCACGAGTATCCTTCTAACGTATCTAAACACTTCTGGTCCACCGTTGGTGCTGAGAATGGGTTCTCACCAAGTGGCAAAACAAGTCCTCTAACTTTGGGTTACACACTATTCAACCCTCAAACCACATTTTTAAGGTTCCGCATTTTTGGTCCTCGCACTTTGTTAAATTACAAAATGACCATGAAATTCTGGTCTTACAACTAAAATATGGTTTTGCTAATTAGGTACTTATATTTTTATTAAATTATAAAATTACCAAATTCAGTCATTAATATTAAATATAATAGGCTTTTACATTCTTGATATGAAATAAAGTAAGCTACAAATTTGTCCCTATAGTTTGTCGGAAATAACACTTTTTATCCTTATAGTTTTAAAAATTACAAAATAGCCATTGCGGTTTATAAAAACGTCTAGATTTGATCCCTACCTATAATGGTCGCAAAAGAAATCCGCTAAATGTGGGACATTTTTGTTCTTTTATTGATTTTTTTGTATTTTACCTAATCAAAATCGATTTTATAATTTTGGTCCATGTTGTTTTTGATTGTGGAAAGGAAAAAATCGACAAAATAACGAAAACACATCATTTAACGGAAATTTATAATGGTCCTTAAAAAGGGATCAAATCCAGACGTTTTTATAAATCACGATGTTCATCTTGTAATTTTACAATTATTGGTGTGAAAACTGTTATTTTTAAGGAAAGGAAGAAATTTGTAATGTAAAATTATAATTCCTATAACTATAAAATGTTTTGTGTAGGGCTCAAATGTAGTTATAGGACCGGTCCTATATGTCTGTACCGGATTCGGACCGACGAGATAAATACGGTAATGAGGTTATCAATTTAAAAGTTAATTATGGGCGAGAAGGATTTAGAGGAACGTTCAAAAGAGTGGATTTGTTATTCTGGGAGACAAGAAAGTGCGTAAAGATTAGAGGAAATGATGAGGATTCCAGCAAACTTTCTTGTGCTACTTGACCGAGTTGGCACAAATCTCTTTTTTGACGATTCATGATGTTAAAAAGCCGTTGATCAAACCCAATTGTATATTTTATGATGTCAAAGAGCCGTTGATCAAACCCACTTATGATCTCATTAAGCACGTCTTTCAAGATGCCAAAAACCCCTTATTCGGAGTAAATCATGTCTTGGTATCATACGTAGTTTGCCTTAATTAGTATGCCCATGTGAACGTTAACAAAATTGCCTATTAACTGTTTGATGTTTTGCCCATTTAGAGATTTTGTTGTTGGCACTTGGCAATAACATGTCATCAACGGTTTACACTCTTATCTGTTTTGGAAATTTTTGCAACATAAATTTCTATCTGGAAGGAATACATATTCGGTTGTGATTTTAAGATGATTGTTTTTTTTTTTACAATTTCGTTTTCTGTTGAGTAGCTGTTTGTTTGGTCATCCATAAAATGCATTTGCAATTTGTTTTCTTTTGTTCTTTATTGGCTGTGTTTGTGACAAAGACTTTAGTTGAGTTGAGACAACACTTGGATGGTGGATGATTATATTGAATTTTAGCACCAAAAGTTGCTTAGTGGGAAAAGAGGTGGATTATTAAATTGGGTTGTACTATTAGATACTTCTAATCTACTGTTAGTTGCACAAGAATACTTAAGTCAGACGTGCTTATAAACACTTAAAATAGGAAATGTTGACTTATTGGGGTGTGCTTAATTCATAAAGAAATGTATATAACCACTCATGAAAAGTATAACCCTTGCAATATTTATATTTGAACTAGTAAATTCATATATTGATTCCTTTTCATTTTTTCTACATTATAAGCTGATGCAAGTATCAAGCATGCATATATTTACTTTAGGAAGAGTAGAAAGACAAAGATCCCTCAATATCCACATGAAAGAAAATCGTACCCTATGATTTTATAACAACTGAAGTTCATGACTGATACTGAAAATCTTTGCAAGAGCCAGTACCCATTTCTTTTTCCTTTATTAATTCTTTATCATTCATTCTCACTTGCACTCTTGACTTGAGTGTCCCATTTGTAGTTTATAGTGCTATAGGTAATACTTCTATTATGTGGTATGTCTATGCGTATTCTTCTGGCCTTTGTTACTATTATTCCCTTGGCTAGGGAGAAATTTCATTTTTCATTATTGCTGACTGGTTTGATATTGTCTGAAGTAACTTTATCTCCAATATTGATGAATAAGTTTCTTAAAGCAAGAATGGAAGAACAGAATGAAAGATCCATTCAGCATAAAATCATTTCTATTTCTGACTTTAAGAATTGTTGACTTATACGGAATTAGATTGCATAATGTATTAGAGATCTAATATTAGATTTCCACTTTTCAGTTAACAAAATGATGTAGGAAACTATTAACCTATGGTGATTGTAAGTGAATTGGCAACAAGCTTCAGGTAAGGAAAACTGCGAGAACAACAAACAAGAGTAGTTAGCGATACACAGAATCTAAGGTCTCGCTTGCTCAAGGACAGAACGAAACATCATTACACAAAGATTGACATTATAGTTTCTATATTTCTTAGTTTTCTTTTTCAGTTTTATATCTTATTTCTTTGGTTTTTAGGTCACTCCACATGCTTTAATTTTAGATTGGTGGGTGTGGGAGATCCAGATTTATGCTGGGGCTAACTTGCTGGTCCAGACAGAACCTAACCAAGGCAGGTTTATATTCCTCAAATTATGCTCATTCACTGAATGAAACCAGAAATGCTACTTGTGTTTAGCTCCTTTAGACTTTGTAGTCAGTCATAGGGAACCAGGAGCTTGACTTTGTTTGCCTAATCTAAAGGTGCCATATATTCTTGGACAGGAAATCAAGACCACCATCCTTTTGGAGATTGGGGAACGACATAAGATCTAGTGTGATATTAAATAAAAATGCATGTTTCTGTGGTTGGCCAAAGTACACTTCAGTGAAGCCTATAAATATTCTCTAGTTCAACCTTTAATGGTTATTCATAGGCCTATATTAGATATGCTATAAATTTGATAAGTAAGTCTCGTGTTGTTATGACATATGATGTCGATATGTAGAGTTTGATCTAAATCTCAAACTTAATTCTCCTCTGCATTGTCTATACACTTAACTTTGACCTCTATTACTTCTTGATGAAGGAAAATAGTGATAGTGCTTGTCCAAATTTAGGGTTGGCCAAAGTTGTGTCATGTTATTACAAGAATAATAAAGCAGAAAAGAATTGCCTCAACACGTAGTTTTCTGAAAATTTCAAGTCATCCCCACTTGCAAAATGCTCCATGTTACATTCTAGGTAATACCAAAAGATTCGGGAAATTTTGGCAGAATGATAACATCTAAGGCCCTCAAACTCATTTTGCAACCACGTTCATTACTTTCTCGAGAATTTAGAAGCAAAAAAAAAGAAAAAGAAAAATACAAGGAAGATGTTTACAACTAAAATGAATTATATCTGCACTTATTAATTGTAGTACTTTTGCCAATTAATAAATACATCTACATTTAAGTGGTTTGGTATTCGTGAAGTGTAGTCGAGCTGTATGACATCGTTCAGTTTTGTTCCATTGAGTGATATTGGTTTTGAAAATGGGTGGTTGTTTGGTAGGCTTGATGGAGATAAAAGCCACTCTTTATATGTTAGATGAACAAGGAAGGGTTACCAAATTCAACACCCTCTTCTGACATTTAGGTCCCACTAATGGAAACAAAACTCTCATGTCCTACCAAAGGGCCTTTGGCCTAGCGGTATCATAGTCTTTAGCCTCCCAGGAAGTCAGGGGTTCAAACCTCACCAAAGGTGAGGAGGGTGTGTGAGTTTATTTGTTGCATTTGGCGTATATAAATATTATATACTTAAAAAAAAAAACTCTCATGTCCTTGTCCGATATTCCTAACCCAAGGCTCTAACATCATGATTGGTGCCCCAGTGTCACCATTGTAGTCCAGCCGCACCTTCCAGTACGGCTACCTTGTTACGACTAAACAATTTTGATAGGAAAGATCCCTCTAATGACTTCTCTGGGAGCTTTTATAGTAAATGGAATATATAGAATTGTGATCAATCAAATATTGCGAAGAGTGAGCTTTGGAGCAATCGATAAGGTAACAAGTCAAACTATTAAGAAAATATGCATGACTTACCACTTGCAATGCACAATACATCAAGCTATAAATAAAGAAAACCCTGAGAATTCAGCCAAATAAGATCCTTTTATCTGACCTGTTTTGTCTACTTCTGGTGTGTGAGAGTGAAGACTTATAGTTTGCCTACCTTGATATCTCAGGAGGAACAACCAATGGGAATCTGTATTCCCTTAACACTGCTAATACAATGAAGAAACCTGGAATGCTCTCGAGCATAGCTCCTTTAGACTTGTTAGTCGCTAGTAGGGAACCTGTAATCTGACTTTGCTAAACCCATTTGAAGGTCCCATTCCCATATGCTCTTGCACAGGAGACGCTATCGAAATCTTTCCCATTAAAGATTCAGTCATCTGGAAGTGATCTTGTGTGGACATGTTATGCAATAAGAGTAGGAAATGATAGGGACATGTGTCTATGGCTGACCAAATAAAGTTTCAAATGCATATTCTCTACTTAATCTTTAAGTGGTTATCTATATGTTTCCTTACTTCCATCCAGGAAAAAAAGGACATGCCTGGAGTTTTGACAATAATTAAACTACGCCATTTTGAAGCACAAATGAATTATAGTAACAAATTACCATGAATATGAAATTTTTGACTGTCATATATTAGATATCAAATTTGAATTTGAAACGTAGTTTGTACGTCAAAAGTTAAAGTATATCTTGGGATGGAGGGGGGAGGGCAACAATGAGTAGACTCTACATTCGTTATTTTAACAGTTTGAAAGTTAGGTATCTTTATTTATGTTGTTTTTATGGAGTTTGTTCTACATCTTGGATTTGGTTCTCTCCCAATCACATACATAGTACATTATTGGATTACATGATGACATCATCTGACTGAAGATTCTTGTAAATGCTGCAGATAATGTTCTCTGATGATGTATCCTGTTCTATAGATGTAGCTGTCAAGTCTCATGATATTGATTCAAACCCTGAGGAATGTTCTTTTTTGTTATGGATAAATTTGCAGGAACCTATTAGTGTGAAGGGGCCTTCGAACTTTGAAATTCCTATCACTCATCTAGAACTGATTCTGCAGAATAGTTATCGGCATCAAGGTAAGTGGTTTAAGACCATAAAGTTACAAGTTGATACGTTATGGCCTGAAAACAACTTAAAGTCATTCGGAACATCATATTTGTAATATAAATCCATCGAGGATTCTTTTTTATCCTTGAATTCAAATTGCTGAGTTAGGTATATGTAAATATTTCCCACAAGGGAGGTGATACATCTACATCTCTGGAAAATGATCAAAGTTGTAGCAATATGGGATCTAATCTAATATTATTTCTATTCCGACAAAATGGCAAATCTCTTCAAATAGCATTCCTCCAAGAAAATTGGTCCTCAAGTAAACTTACTTCACCGAACCTTCTGCAATGCCATATAAGCAACGAGTCGGTAACCAATCAGCATCAGTGCCATAATCAACAAATCTATCGGTAGATTATTTAATCCCACTGATCTGACAGCTGGAAAATCTGCAACATGGCAGTAGACCCCTTTTGAGCATTCATACAAGTCATTCTTATTATACTGAACCCCAAGAAGAAGCTTGAAACAGTAGTAGCTATAGCTCAAATACTTTAGCCATACTATGAATGGAGGGATCTGTTGTATATAATATCCTCCGGCAATAAGGAAAACCAGGGTTGTAACCGAGGCCAAAGTTGTGGCTTGTTTGACATCCATAAGTATGGCACCGATGGCTAATCCAAGACTTTGGGCTACAAGGACATTATAGAGTACAACAAGTAGGGAAAGGACAAACGTGGCTGGATCAGGTTTCAGCCCACCCATCCAATAGAGTATGAAGGTAAAGGCAGTTGGGAGGGCAAGCTCGAGTGGCAGGTCTCCGATGGTTCTTGCAAGGAAGTAAGAGGAGAGACGGTACATCCCAGATGACCGTTCTTTTATAAGCATTCTCCTTTCTTGGGGAAAAGTAAAAACTGCATTGTAGAGCGGGTAGAATCCCCAAAAAACAGAGAAGAAGAAAAGCATTGCAATCTGCAAGGAAAGAATAAAAATAGTTTTAGTATTCACCAATCACCACTAACTTTAAGGCACTTCTTATTTTCCCAACTTGCCCTGTTAATCGTGTCGAGCAGATACAGTTTTCAGGATTATAATGCTTACACGATCTTCAATATGGGATGTCGGGGTGTGCCACCATAGGAGTCCGGCAAGGACAGCAACGCTTATTACTTGGAATATTCGAAGCCTATTGAAGGCTTCAAATCTTCTTTCCCTCACCCCCCTGAGAAGTAGCACCTTAAACTGATACCACCAGCTTGTGCACCATTGTTCTGATTTCATATGGTTTCCTGCACCGTTCAGAACCCCAAAACGTTAAGAGTTTAGGCAAATTGTGCCATCTACTAGCCATACCGATATTTTTAATGCGACTTACTTGTCAAAGCTTCTTTTGCATGGTTATGGTTGCTAACATCTAGACTGCATAAATCAACTTTCAGTCTTGTTGAAATCTTTGTTTCATAAGAAGTAACGAGTTGTTGCCTTACTAACTTCCGCTCTTGCTCTGTGTTTTCACCTTGATCGTATTCATGCATGGAATCAGGTGCAATTCCTGTCATTTAGTTTTTCATAAATTCTTGAGTAGCTAATAAATGCTTACAAATAGATTTAATTCTGCCAATTTGTGAAAATAACATGCTTAATAATGATGAAGGTGGCTTTATACTTTGTTAATCTATCGATGCAGTAGTATAATGGAGTACAGGTGGGGTCTTACTTTTCTTCATTTATTCAAAGGTACAATTATGAACACCCACTTTCTGTACAGAACTTGATACATCTACCTGATATGATCTAGGGAAAGAAGAGTGAATGATATGGAAAAAGGAAAGGTCGCACTGCATCATATGTTAAAGGAAACTATTCACGTGTTATAAGAACTAAACATAAAACAGAAGCAGTGAATTGATTTACAAGATAGATAATTTACCATTAGCAAGATCTAGTAGAAGATCAGCTGGGTTCACAGTGATGGATGTTGAAAACCCGATGGATGAGAAATACTCCAAAGCTGTAGATGCAGGACCATAGTAGATTGGGGAGCCCTCAGACAGCAAGACTAATTTATCGAACATGTGGTAGAGCCGGCTAGATGGCTGATGAATTGTTGTGACCACTGTTCGGCCTCCACTAGCAAGCCGTTTAATTGTAGTTAGAATCCGCTGGGCAGTTGTGGAGTCTAGACCAGAGGTGGGCTCATCCAACAACAGCAAACTTGGGTTGATTAGCATCTCTTGACCAATGCTCACCCTCTTTTTCTCCCCGCCTGAAATACCTCTAAATAGTGGGCCACCTATCATGCTGTTCTGGCACCGAGTTAGCCCCAACTCGCTTATAACTCGCTCCACATGTTGGACTTTATCATCTTGAGTCAGGCTTTTTGGTAGCCTTAGCATAGCAGTGAATAAGAGTGTTTCAGTCACAGTGAGATGAGGATAAAGAACATCTTCTTGGGTCACGAATCCTGTTCGCCTTTTCATAGAACCAGAAAATGGGCGACTGTTGTATGTGATCTTTCCTGATAGTTTCCCGGTAAGGCGTCCTCCGAGAGCCGTGAGGAGGGTGGTTTTACCACTGCCTGATGGACCTAGCATTGCCAGTATCTCTCCTGGGCAAACCTTACCTGTCACCCCATTCAGTATAGTCTTTTCCTTTGTGCTTGCTGCTCCTCCGCAGCATGTACCTTTTTTCTCAAGCTTAACTTTATAAACAACATCTTCAAACTGCAAATAAGTGAGAAAATCAGAAAAACAACACGACTTCTTTTGTATGTTGCAGTACTTATGCTCAACATTTGTGTTACTTAAAGAAAACATAGAAAAACACAAGTTTTTCTCTCAAACTCATGTTAATTATAGTTTGGAGTGTCTATAGTATGTACATGTGTAGAGAGAGAGAGATAAACCTTTAAAGTTATGGGGTATAAGGCCAGCTGTAGAAAGGACTGTGAATGGGCATGGGGCTGAACTGGGTAAGCGAGATAAGAAGAGTAATCATGATGAGGTTTCACCATTTCCATGGGATTTGAAATAGTAGTAGTAGCAGTGCTATCTTCAGGAGTTGGAACCACAGAGTGGAGGGACATGGCCATTGGCCAAGTGGTTATGATGTCTATATGCTTTTCTTTTGTTGGTGGACTGTTCACTATAGAGAGAATGAGAATGTTTGAAGGTAGAGGAAGTTAAGGAACTTGTTTTAGTTTTAGCTTGAGTTTTCTTAACTGCATAACACAGGTATATATACAAGTATAGTCAAGAAAATCTGAGGATATCAAAAGAATCTGATGTAGGCCTAGCCTCTATGGTGGGTCCCATCCTTTTTCCTTCAAAGTATTCCAACACTCACTTTTACTCCATTATTTATTGAAATCTCTTTGGAGTTTCTCTTCCCTTTATCAGTTTGGCATCCTCTCTTTCTCTCTCTCTCATCATTTGATGCTTGCTTTTAGATCTTTTTCTTTATAGCGACCAATTAAGGCTGCATGGATGATCATGCAACTCATCTCCAGCAGCAAGAAGTGGGGAATGAGAGTCATGCCAATGAATTAAAATTACTTTCTTAGGCTTCAATGCCATTTTTGTGCCTCAAAACAAGCTTCAGTGAGATTAGTGTAGTATTAAATGATAATCCTTGAAACAAGTTGCAAAGAGAAACCAAAAGCCCAAACACTTCTGCACTCGACATGCTCATGATGGTCATGTTAATGAAGCTAGCTTGGATTGAAATATGTAGTTTCTCCTTTAAACATATTGGTATCATGGAATTCTGAACAAATGTTAGGATTGTTGAAAGGAGGAACTCTCTGATCCCCTTTGATCCTTCACCTCAGGTTTCTTGAAATTATTAGACTATAATATATCACATTTTTAATTTCCTATATTCTATCATTCTTAACACAATGGGCTTGCTTTTCCATGCACCTGTCTCAATTGCATTTTAACTTCCTATATCTGGACCATTAGACAGTTGGACAGTTGGAGTGGTCATGATCTGGGAGAATACCATATGTCTACAGGTATCTTATGTCCATTGTATTCCAAACGTATCAGAGTCCATTGAATGTCAGATCAAACATGGGCATGCCTCTAATGGGTTAGAAGACTAGGCTCACTATTTCGGTTCAACCAGTCACTAGAAGACCATTGTTTAGCCATTTAGTCATCGAATGGCATCATCTACGTAGGTGTTTAAACATGAATCGTTGAAAATCAAAGTAAGAATAAAGGAAGTCCCAAACAAATCTCTCTTTGGAACAATAACGAATTTTGTAATGTTTGATTGATAGAAGAAATCACATTTATGCCATGATAAAAAAAACATGATTAAAATGATCAAGTGAAATGAGTATTTAGGGCCATCCACTGGGCAGGAGCATTGATGCTGTCCTAATAATAGCAAGGGCTTAAAGTAAAGAAAGAACAATATAGGGGCAAAGTAGAAAGCCAAAGTGGGAGTTTATTAATCGTGTAAAGTTGATGTAGAGGGAAGCTTTGAAATGAATAGCGACTTTTTTCCCTGCAAATGCAAACTGATTCTGTGCATCTGTTCTTGTTTTCCCTCTGGTTTCCGACATTCCTATTCGGTATGACCTTTCATTTTTGCTTATTTATTTACTATTTAACTCTACCATCACATGAGATTGCAATATATTGTGAATTGTCTAATTTACCCATTCACTATCATAAAGTGGAAGCAAGAATGCTGTTGGCTTGAGTGATGGCCTGATTCATCAATGGTGATATGGTGTTTGGGATGTCTGCTTGTATTCAAATTAAAGGAAATGTTGAAGATCAAAAAAACTCCAGGTAATTAGATTTATTTTAACATCATATTTACTATTTAGTCAAAAAGGAAAAAGTCACGATACAATATATCTTCCAAGATAGAATTATTGCAACTTTAATTGGTATTATTTACTCCTCAATAACTTTTGTGTGGGTGGGTTTTAGTTTGAGGTTGGGATAGCATTAGATGCTAAGCCCAAATTTTGTTCTTTTAACATGGTGCTCAAATAGAATCCACTTTTTGCTGTGCTCATCACATGGTGCTACTGTGTGTTGAAGAACTTTGACACACAGATGAAGGGGTTCAAGTGGAGATTCTGAATTTTTTAAGCTGCCTATGCCATATGCTATAATTGTGTATCTATATCTCTCACACACACACACACACACACACATATATATATATATATATATAATGTTTCTTTTTAGCTGGCCTTTGTTTAGGAGTACTAGGCATGTGTTGTTGCATAGTTGCATGGTGTGATTTATATACATTTAATCTAAATAATATTAGTCCAGATCACCAAATGGCCTTTAATCTAATGGTATTAGTTCATCTCTACAACTCTTAGATTATAAGTTCAGGGTTCTTTAAAGATATTTGTTTAAGGAAGTATTAAGTTTATTAAATAAAAATAAATTGTTGAGAAAACTAAAAGTTCAAACCTCATGTTCATGCTGATTTTGGTATTAGAGTTGATTAGGAGTAGGGTTTGATGAATTGGTTATGTTGATTTTGTTTGGTAGTTACGAGAAATTAAGCGCTTAATAGGTGTTCAGTCTTCCATCTTCCAACCTATAACTCCTGGCCGGTTGCACTTCTGACTGATTAAGAGATAACTCCAGCCTTACATAATATCTAGGATTCTATCTCCACAACTCAATTGATCCTTGAAGAATATGGTGTATGATGGAAAGATAGGATTCTAACCATAAAAACGTGTAGGATGCAGAACTTTTATGGGTCGCTGTTATGTAAACTGTATATGAGCACACGCACAACAAGTAACGGCCTTTGGTAGTGTTGTTAGTGTTTGCTTTCTCTTCCATTCAACCCAAGTTGTCGATTTATTTTTCATATGCAAACGATTCCTCTCTCTCTCTTAAATTTGTTAGGCACCATAGATGGGGAGAGAGATGAGCAAATGGAAATGATGCTATTTATGTTCGGAGGTGTAAGATGTTTTTACCCATTTTGTTAATTTCAAATGACGGTGTCATTTGTAGCCTATTCTAATTTAAGGCGTTTCTCGTTGTTGGATTCTTCCCAAAATTGCTTCCAAAATGCACAGATTATGTTTATTACTTGGTGTGACCATATTATCTAACTGAATGTTGCAGGGTAAGTATTTTACAACATTGATGCACCTTATATCATGCAATGTCTCATTTATGCAGAAAAATAGACCCTGTCAATTGAAACTAGACCAACCATAACAGAAATGACCGAACACAAAAGGAATGAACGAGGGTGCGGTGCACATGGCCTATGGATCACAAATGGGTGTGGTCATTGAACCCTATGATGGTTGAACCTAGATGAAAATGGTCTATTCGTCATTACGAAAAGAGGCCTGTAGGAATCAAGATTTCTTGATTATTGTTCCACTCCCCCATTTTTTATGTCATTGGAATTCTATGATTCAGAAAAGACCATATTGAAAGGTCTTGTTTCTATTTGGGTTGCTAACTCGACAATAGAGTACTCGGCTAACAGAATAATCGACCGCATTTCCATCAACATCCACGAGTCACCACCACACCACCATCGTAGCGTCATCATCATTTCTACCCTTATCTTCAACATAGGTTTCAGTACCAAGGCTATGAGCTAAGTGGCTAGTAATTGTTCTCTGAAAGACACCATTGCAATAGTAAAGCAAGACGCCATTGCAATAGTAAAAATGCCTTTTATCTATTGAAATCTTTGTACCTGAAGATTGAATGCTATACTTTGTATATCTAATGATTTTTTCTTCATATATCTGTCAGAATGCGTTTGGTACACGGGACTGGACTCGACATGACAAGATCCACCGTCTTATATTTGGCACGACATGGAACAGGAACAAGGACTGGAACAGGGTGGGACGAAAAAAGGTTTTTTTTTTTGTTCTACCAAAATAGGTCGAAGAGAAATCACATGATGAGACAGACAAACTTGAAAGTTATTAATCTACCCTCATTTGATATAACCCTAATATGATATTTGTTTTAATGGTCAACACCTTGCATCACGGAAATCAGCTGACAAAAAACTGGTTTCCTTGAATGCAGTTCTCGGGTTTTTAAAAAGGGGAAATCTTTTATATGTTTCCGAGAGTAGTTCGTGGATACTGTATCGACTTAAAACATTCAAGAATCTATTAAATAAGTAACTGAATCGATTCTTTTCGATATTTATAATTTAATAATCATTTTATATGAAACTAAATATGTTAATATTTCTTATCTTATCTTTCTCCCTTTTCCTTTATGATGATGGGGGTGTTGATGTTGTATATTGCACTTACACTTGCACTTGCAAAACTCAAAAGGGAAGTAGCCTAGTTGAGCTCCACCACATCTCACTTGGTTTTTTTATTACCATAAAACAAAAGTTTTAACATTTTTTAGGTTTTTGTTTCATATTCATTGCAAATACAGTTTTGACCTAAAATTCTGATGATGAAAACCCTTCAATTTAACAGTTTATGTTTAACATCACAGATACCAACTTGCGCTTTTAAAAGGGTCGAAATGTAGTGTAAGCACCTTCTTCATTCTCAATGGTTATCGTGCCTTGTTTAATCATCATGAATTGCAGAGATTCAAAGAACACGGATCCTTAAAAAGTGTTGAACACAGATCGCTAAGATCCATGAACACAAATATATATCATCAACCAGGTTTTCTTTGTCCAACTTAGTAATACGGTGCAGAATATGGTGCATATAGTAGAGGTATCGATCATGTTCATGCTACGGTTTTCCCTCTTGAAGCGGTGATATGTGAAGGTTATATTTCTGAACAAGATGATAAGAATGACTAAATTACCCTCAAAAAAGGCATAACCTCACAAGGCCTATGTTAATGGGTGGCAACGCTGGTTTTGGATGGTTTTGTAACCAAAATCACAATTTAGTACTTTATTTGTGAGTTTGAAACTATGATGGTAAAAAAATGTAAGTTGACATATAGTTGAGGGACCATTTTTGTAATTTGTTCTAGATTTTCAAATAAAAGTTATTAGTTTTTAGGTAAACTTTACTTTCAGTTCAGTTTCAAAATTTAAACGTCACGCAATAAAAGTTATTATTTTATTATTAGTGTTTGGAATTGTTTATATGAAACAACTTATCATTTTTTATAAAAACATTTATCAATTTATTATAAGTCAGAAGGGTTTAACTTCTTCAAAAACTTCTTATTACCGGTTTGACACCGATATAAGTTGTTTATCCAAACACTCAAAAATGCTTATTACCGGTACCACATCGGAATAAGTCAATAAGTTGTTTTATAAGCAATCCAAGCACCCTTAAATTTTTCGATATTGGTTTTACTTAAAAAATGCTATTGAAATGTTTTGCATATATCTTTTTCCAAGAGCAATTGTATCAAAATAAAATATATTTTATTTTAATTATTATTTTAGAAAAAAATACTTCCGGAAGTTTCATTTTGTATCTACTGTTTAGAACCCTTATTTGTTTGGAGCAAATTGCATAAAAAAGCAACATACTTTAACTTGATTTTTATTTTAGGTAACGTATTTTCAAAACTTTCATTTTGATATCTAAGATGTAAAGTTTTTAACATTTAAGTATCCGGGTAACCGATTGAAAACTAATTTTAGATTAAAAAAAATCTATGTCACTAACCACGTCAGCAAATAATACTGAGTTGGATACCACATCACTCGCCACATCAGCATTATAATCGGTTAATGCTTCAACCGGTTACTCGGGTAATTAAATGTTTAAAACTGTACATCTTAGCTACCAAAATGAAAGTTTTGAAAGTACGTTACTCTAAATAGGAATCAAGTTAAAATACGTCACTTTTTCACGCAATTTACCCGCTTGCTTTCTTATTATTTCATGGGGGAGTTCTTGGATATTAATTCCACTAACTTGTTTCAGTTATTTTTTGTCTCAATGGATGTGGTCGTTTTATTTTAGAATTTTTAAAGCGTTTCTTTCTTTAAAAATATGATAAGGATGTTGTGGAACTTTTTGATCTGTAGATCAACTACGATTTAGTTTTAAATTATGTTTTTTATACTGCTGATGCCATAGATTATCATTAAGATCTGTCAATACATAAATATATAAAATTCTGTAATGGAAGAGACCCAAACAAGTGTGTCTACGACACAAACGAAATGTGGGATCTCGTGTCGACTTTTGACGTCATATTTCAATATCTATAGCCAATAAATTGTAAAGAGCAAGTTGCATGTTTTGTTCGGTTCCTGTTTTGTGAAACATACTTTAAAAGTGCACATTTAAAAGTACAGAGTTGTAAAATATCTTTTAAAATATGTTTTTTGAGTGTAAATCAAACCAAACAAACACAGTAAATCTCATACCGATAGAGTCTAGGGATATGATGTATGCAGAGCTCTCCCGTACCATAGGGGTTTGTTTCCATCAATACCCACCACTTGTACAAAAAACAATTAGATTTTCATATATTGTGTCTCGGTTTATTATTGCTAAGATTCATGAAAATCGTAAGTTATTAGATTAATAAATCCATAAAATCAGTAATAGAAAAAAATATTCATGAAACCGGTTTCATACATGATGAAATTGGTGCATGGAGTAAGTGAAAAATGATTATGAAATGGGTGCATGATGAAACCGGTTTCATACATGGTG
>NC_037542.1:20466456-20479490 GCF_001531365.2 Cynara cardunculus var. scolymus
TTTCATACATGGTGAAATTGGTGCATGGAGTAAGTGAAAATGATTATGAAATGGGTGCATGAGAAAATGAGTACAACATGAAATGGGTGCGTGGACAATCTCATAGGACAAGTGAAACATGGTGCATGATGAATAGAGTGATGAATTTACCATAATATGGTGCAGGATAAAGATGTGGTTGGGTTTACCATTTTGCCCTTCTCGCTATTATAAAATAAAATTTTTAATATGTATTTTGTTAATTTTCTAAAATAAATTAAACTAATCTTCACCGTTGATCAAGAAAATGGATGGATGAGATTGGTTTACATGGTTTACACAGATACAGAAAACAACATATGTTTACCCTTTATCATAACTCTTAGGAACAACAAAATCACAAATGCAGCGTTTTACCTAAAAGCACATTTCACAACCATTTGTCGCTTATTAAAACTTTTAGGCACGATAATATCATAAACAGTTGTTTGATTGATATAAACGTAACAAAAGTCCGACCTGCAAACATATACACGAATCACGGTTGTCTTAGATTATAACTTTTGGGAAAGACAACGGTGGTGATAGATTTGAAGTTATGTTTGTGTTGAAGTAAGCAATATGCACGTCCACATCAAATGTATGATCTGAGAATCTTCCCTTTTTAATTATGTGAGTTTGCGTCAATATGATGGCTGCAAAGAACATCAACCCAAGTGGTACACAACCACATCAACAAACCCAGTTTTTTTACATGACACTGAAGCCGTTGAATTTGATCAGTTATTATAAGGTTTTAAGGATATGATCATGAAATGTGTATTGAGATATTGCCTTTAATAAATATGTGTCTAGAGAAAAATGGCAAATTGTATGAAAATGCAACGTATTTTGGTCTTATCCAAGCTCGAACTCAACTCGAAAACTCGCGAGTAGTAAAAATCAAAACTCAACTCGAATTCAAACTCGAAACAACTCAAATCAAGCTTGACTCGAACTCGAGCTCGAACCAAGCTCACCTATTGAAATTTATGAAATTTTAGGATTTTTCTCTTATAAATTTTAAAAGTTAAAGATGTTTTCTTAGTTTTTATAAAACTAAAGCGATCAACTTCAAACTTCATAATCAAAAAGACAAAGTTAGAAATTTCATTCATCTCTCTCTCTTTTTATAACATTTTTTCTCTCTTCATTTACCGTCTCTCTTCCAATGTGGGACAATATCACTAACTTTTTAATAGTTTTTCTTTGTCTTTTTTTTTTTATTGTGATTTTAATAAAAAAAATTGATTAAGTTTTATAATTAAAAAATGCATAATTTTGTTTAAATATCTAAAAATATAAGACATTTATATTATTTATATTTTACAAATTTTATCATAAAAACTTATTATATTTTAAAACTAATTATATACAAAATAATCGAGTATCTCACAAGTTTTTTGAGTCGAGTATTGGGTAGCTTGATTCGATTCGTTAATATATCGAGTCGAGTTCGAGCCGAACCTGTTCGAGTCGAGTGTTGACCGAGTCAATCTCGAGTAGCTCGCGAGTTATCTCATATCGTTTACACTCGTAAGTTTCAAAAGTTCTTTTTGCAAAAAAAAAAAACGAAACTCGAACCTAAAAGAAATACGCCATATGATGTGTTTATTTGCTATTGGTTCTATCGGATAGACACACACACATATATACCTTGGTCGCGTTAATGTGATTAGATAATTTTTTTTTGAAGTATATATAATATTTATATACGACAAATAAAACAAATAAACTCACACACCTTTCTCACCTTTGGTGAGATTTTGAACCCTTGACCTCCTAGAAAGCCAATGACTCACATACCGCTAGAGCAAAGGCCCTTTGGTAATTGTGATTAGATATTTCTGGCACCTCTTGTAAGTTAATTGTCTTTTCGTTTGATCCTCCTTATATATGTGTGTGTAGATGACAAATCAGATATAAATCATACAGACCAATCAATTAAGATAACTATGGATATGATGAAGATTCATTTATTATGACATAAATATTTATGTAAAATTATCAGCGTCTAGTAATTATGATCAACACTTTATATTATGAAGCAATAGATATATATATATATATATATATATATATTTATTTATGAAACCAGATATTTATTAGACTAGATGTATGATTGGGATTGGTTTATATGGCTTGTAACTTTTTCATGGTTTTTATTTGATCTGTTCTATATATACATATATGATTAGGAAGTAGGAACCGTGAGAAATATCAGTTTTAATGAAACAGATAATATATGTGAAGATAACATTATACTGTGTAAAGACGTGTGGAATGACGGCATTCACAGAAACTAATGAAAGGTCAGTGGTGGATCCAGAAATTTTAGTGATGGGGGTCGGAATTGAAGTAACAGTCACGTGTCCACATGGTTGACAATGACCTCTGCTTAAATAGTTTCGTCTTATTTATCTGTTTGATTAGGGTGATACTCCATAAAAAAATTATTTCGAATAGATCTAAGAAGATCATTCAGATTAACAATTATACATCAACTGATAAAATCTAGACTTAAACTAACAAACGAAATTAACAATTTTACATCAACTAATAAACCTTGACTTTTAACAACTATTAACTAACAAAAAAGTAACCAAAGGGCCTTTGGCCTAACGGTATTGTAGTCTTTGACTTCCTAGGAGGTCATGAATTCAAACAACATCAAAGATGAGGATAGTGTGTAAATTTATTTATTTAATTTGTCGTATATAAATATTATATACCTAAAAAAACTAATAATTCATGGTTAACAATTACTATAAAAATAAATTATATAAAAAATTAACAATGAAATTGGACTAAAAAACCATATATTTTTGAGGGTCAAAACATGTATATATTTATAAAAAATAAATATTATAATAATTTTTAAAATTTTATAGGGGTCATTTGACCCCCTAATTACACAATAGATCCACCCATGTGAAAAGTACACATTGAGCTTATGTAATATTACCATCTTCGAATAATATATTTTTTTTTATCAATCTTAATTGAATGTCAATATTAATGAGGTAGATCGAGATGTACCAGATTAATTTATTTCTAAAACACAATTAATAGATGGACTTGAGATTAAAAGTGAGCAAATGTTTAGATATATGTGTTTTTTACCACAACTTCCCTTTATATATATGCGTGTATATATATATATATATATATATATATATATATATAGAGAGAGAGAGAGAGAGAGAGAGAGAGGGGGGGGGGAGTTTATTTTGCAAACCATGTTATTTGTATAAACCGTACAAATCTCATTCAACCAATCATAATTTTTCATTTTGTTCATTTTTTTATAATTATGAGAGGTTGATTAATCATTTTTATTGTAGATGGTGTTAATCATGGATATTATCATCCTCATTATTTTAATTTTAGAGAAATAAATGAAACAGTTTCATTAAAATTTCATTAAATATTATATGAAACAATTTCATAACCATATATGAAACAACTTCATCAAGAAAAATATTATATGAAATAATTTCACAAGATTAAACAATTTCATCAAAAAAATTCATAAAATTAAACAATGAAATCGACGGATGAAGATAGTTAACACGGTTTGTACAAATTGGATGGTTTGCATTTGATCGCTCATCTCTCTCTCTCTCTCTCTCTCTCTCTCTCTATATATATATATATATATATATATATATATATATATATATAACACCCCTCCAACCATGACCCTACAACTCCAAGTGACATTACTTGCATTATCTTCCACTAAACCTTTGTTCTTTAGCCTAAAAGTTTTCACACCATTTCTTATTATAATAAGCTTCATCATATGGTTCAGCACCCCCACTACTTACTCTTTCAAATTCTATATGTCATCATCTACTTACACAAATGTCTGCATACCATAACAGATTATTATTCCTTCTTTAATTCATAATTTCAAATTAATCACTAATTAATAATACATGTCTTCCTTTATACATTAAGTCATTTAACTTAATTTTACATACTACTATTATACAATGTCTGAATCTATCAGCCCATATATTATATCATGTAAAAGGCATTTTTGTTACTAAAAATTGATGTGGACCATACCAAAATGTGGAATTAATGGACTTATGGTTACCCAGTCATGCTTGTCCCTTTCTAAATCAGTAATCGATGTTACTTCAGTTTTATGTTAAATCATGTTCTAATCATTGAAAAGACAAATATCTGAATAATTAGCAGATCGTTGATTTATCTGGGAACAATGCATAACAACTAACCTGATGACTTCTTTTAAAGTAAATTGTGTTTGATTAATATACACGTATTTTTATTTTATTCCTATTTTGGTTAAAAAACATGTGTAAGGGTTTACACTTAAAAATATATTTGTATTGTATTATTAAACGTCTGGTATGCAGTTATCCACGATGCTTTCTAGTTGGAAAAATTGTTATGTATTTTGAATTATTTTACATAATTTATGATTTTATATAAGTTTTGTTTTCATAAAAATATAACAAGATTTTTAAGTTCATTAGCCGTGAGCAAGCGCGGCTTGTTCATAAGACGGGTATGGGTAAGTTTTTCAACCCCGTAAAAATGGGCTTGGTTTTACCATGTTAAGCCAATTGGATAAAAGAATAGGTTAAACCCGGCTCAGGTCCGATCCAAAACCGTAAATGATCAGCTTTACTTTAAACTATAAACCCTTAGTAGAACATTTGTTAGATTACATATTTATACTATATTATAAAGCATTTGACAAAAACTCCTAAAAACCATTTTTATGCGTAAAGTACTGTTTATTAATGCATATTACTTAAAACTCAAGATTACAAGTAGATCGTCCGTAAGTACAACTTATTAAAGCTTCATATCTAAATTCGTGTAACTAACTGCAGATAAACATAATCAAATACAAGATAAACATCTCATTTTAAATATAAAAATCAAAAATAAAATTAGGTTAATCATTGAGTTATAACATAATACTTACTTATTATCTTTATAAAATGTTATATTATTAAACCAAAAATAAATTATTTCGTTATTAAATTTAAGTTAAAATATAATWAAAAAAATTAAAGAAATTACATTAAAAAAATGAGAATTTTAAATAGTTGATTTGATATTAACATTGATATTTTTTTTTCAAAATTTTATGATATATTCAAATTTATATTTTATTTAAAAATAAAATCATTATTGTTTTCTTAAAAACACATAAAATCGTATTATAATATCGACAGAGACAAATAATAAAATAAAATATTAAAATCGAAATATGTCTTGCTGTATTACGTAAATACTCTTCTAATCTTTTTAAATACAATTTGATTTTTTAAAAGATCTAATGGTAATATATTTTATTAACAGAATCTATAGATACATATGATGAATATATATATATATATATATATATGTGTGTGTGTGACGTGGCAACATAATTAATAAATTAAAAAATGGTTTAATTTAAAAATAAATATATTAGCATATTAATATTAAATTACCATAAAATCTTGTTTTTTTCGTAGAGATCAAACATGCGGCCGCCAACGTAGCCATGAGGCACCACCATCTCCATGTATGGTTTCATTGCCTTTTTAAAAAATCGACGATTAAAATAATATAAAATTAATAGCCAAAATGATTAATTTGAGTTGGCAAATATATATTAAAAAACTATAAGTTAATAATTATTATTATTACTATCTATAAACAAAAGGGATACTCATATAATATAGTGAGATATATCTTGATTTTAATGTTTCATTTTTTTTCTTGTCTCAGTGGATGTTATAATATGGTTTTATGTGGTTTTGAGAAAACGATAATATTTTTATTTTTAATTAAAATATAAATATAAAGATATATCATAAAAAAATAAAAAAATATGATATTAGTACCAAACTAACTATTTAGAATTTCTCATTTTTTATTTTATTTAATAATATAATTTTTTATAAGAATTATAATTAAATATTTTGTTAGAACTTAATGATTAATCTAATTATATTTTAGTTCTTTTATATTTAAAATAAGATGTTTATTTTGTATTTGATTATGTTTATATATCTAGATAGAGAGAGGTCGGTTCATTTGTTAATCTTATATTTGATGATAACTACATGAATCAATCATAACCTTTAATTTATTTTGATCTACGGACTAAAAAATTAGTGACGTTTCCATAATAATAGTAAAAGGAACATGTGCTATGTCATAATGAACAAAAGTGAACAAGATAAAATTAAAAAATTCATAAGCTTTTATTATGCACCGTTTCCAGTCATTGGGAATATCTCTTTCATCGTTTTGAAACTGAACACTACAACACAAATGATTTTTACTCACAAGAATCACTCATGGAAATTTTGTCGGTGATTACTGACGGATCACCCAGAATATTTCAATGGTTCGGTAGAATTCAATGTTTTTCAACCTGTCACTGATTTGAATTTCTCACCATCAATTTACCCATCAACTTTTGTGATAGTTTTATGACGAATCACCTCCTTAGCAACATATTTTCCAGGGAAACGTCCGTAGGTAAAAGTCTTCCGTTTAGTAGTGGAAATCAATCACATTTTACTTGTCATTTATGAACGGTCTATTAGTTCACCAATGAACATTTATATTATATGTAACATAAGTCGGTGGTTATGAAAATTATAGATTTAATCCAAGGGTTGAGAATTGGTCTTACGGGTCTCACGAAAGACCCTTGGTCTCACATGAACCCAACCCTATATATATAGAGAGAGAAACTTGGGATCATGTGAGACCAAAAGTTTTTCGTGAGACTCATAAGACCAATTCTCAACCTTTGGATTAGATCTATAATTTGAACATTCATAATCACAAAATTGCCACGAGACTTCTCAATAATAACAAAATTGCTACCTTGCAACTTTAGACCATTAGATCATTAGCTTATAAAGTTGATCAATGGACATAAATTAGTCTAACGGGTCTTACGAAAAACCTTTGGTCTTATATGAACCCAACCATATATATATATATATATATATATATATACATATCAAATGAAATACAAACCCTTCAATTGTTACAAAACCTTACAAACCAAATAATTAAGATATTTATGGAAAATATGAGCATTCGTTTATTATGATTGAGATATTTATTAAAAATGATCAGAGTTCACTAAATTAGGAAAAAATCGAGATAATTATGAAACCATGCATATATTCATTAGCCTGGATGGATGATTGAGATTAGTTTGTATTATTTGCAAATGAATGAGACTCTCTACATATATAGAGAAAGAATCATGCAAAAAGTTAAACCGTTTGCGATACGCCAAGAAGTTTCAATATCATATATGATTACACTTTTTGGGTGTGTGTTTAATCATATATGATTAATCGTCTATCTGTTGTTAATGCAACACATACTTAATCATATATGATTAACCTCGTGTATCATGTTTGTAATCATATATGATACTGAAACTTCTGGCAAAATGTGTCGAAAACTTGCATTAAAAATATAAAATCAAACATTACAAATCTTAAAACTGAAGAAGTAATCATAAAAAGCATTCCATTATTAAGAATCATGTGTCAAAGTACAATAAAGAGATTTAGTGGTTAATGAAGATGGCTCCACGTAAAGACACACCATGTTGGAATGCTTCTTGAATTTGTTCTAAGCAAGATGTCATAGACAATGGTGTCATGTCATTTCTCAATGATCATGTGATGAGGACACCATTTGTTCAGAAAAATAATGGATCATAAACATATATATCTTCTTAAAGTGATTTTGTGTCATCCCATTTATATTCTTTGTCACTCTCATTGCTTCATGATCATGGAATTCAAGAAAAAGGGAAAGCCTATAACAACCCCTACTTATAAGTAATCAATCCAAGAAAGAAAAACAAGATCGACCGTTGATGTATCTTTATCATATCTCTGTAACGTAATAATGAATGCGTAAGCTTTAAGATGCAAAATGCATAAAAGGGTCGTTCGGAATTTCAAGCATTATTTAAATGAGTACCGACCATGTTTTGTATCTTCTCACATCAGTGTTAGTCGAGTACAAGGTTCTCCTAAAAAAGTATTTGCAGTTACAGTACAAACGTTAATTATTCCAGTTATCTGAATCAAGTATCAACAGCTGTGATCAGGTATATATATACATGATTAAAAAACCATAATAATAGATATCTTTTTTATAAAGGATATGATTGAGGGACTTATTCTAGTAGAGTATAAAGTAATGAGAAATTGGATGGTAGCTTCTTTTAGTAAAGGACGATTGCTTGGATTTGATGACCGACATATAAGTGTGCCATGTTTTACCCTACTTGTACATTTTATGCATCTTTTCAAAACCTTATCTTGGAAGGTGATTGATCATTGTTTCAACATGTAGAGCTCATACGCCTACTCTATCGAATCTTTTTTCGATTTTTTGGTGTTATAATGTGCACCAACACAAGTTGCCTTAACATACCTCTATGATTTTGACAATTTACGCCTTTTTGTGTGTCTATTAAAATCAACATATATATATATATATATATATATATATATATGAATCTTGTCTTATTGTATCCATATGCATACAATAAAAAGAGATAAAAAGAAACATTCACATGTGATAAAAGGAAGAACACCCTTATACTATAGTCATTCACATGTGATAATAGATTCTATCATATATGATACGCATATGAAACTAAAACAGAGACAAACACATTACACATCGTTCGTACACCATCAGGTCCCCTCACGTGTATTATCACATACGATACCTCCACCTCTCTCTCTCTCTCTCTCTATATATATATATATATATTGGTGTATACATCTTGTGTATCTATAAAGATCCCATATGATTATACCCAATGTGTGCCAAAACAAATCCAAGTTGTCTTCCTTTTCACCTTTTTCACTTTAAGTGTGTGTTCTTTGTTTAGCTCCTATTATTGGGTGGTGGTGGTGGTGGTAGTACTTAGTAGCAGCAAGCAGGAGGAGTAGGGTAAAGAGATAGTATTTGCATTTATTTATCACCTTTTAGGGGTACACTTTCATGTGATTGATACCAAACCTATAAAAAGAAGGCTGCAAGAATGTATATATATGTAATTATGATGTAAAATCTTGAAAGAATCTTAAGACGATTTTGCTTTATCTCAGTGTTCGGTTATATTGCATATCTGAATTAAGATCTATTGTTATTAAAGATGAAAACCCCACATCTTAATTCGCTTTCAAGAATCATATTGTCGTTAATCAGTATTTGTATCGTTCATATAGACAAACGTCACTTGTTAAAAGCACGTTTACAAGATAAGCAAGATCATTTCAGATATCGTCTATCTTTCAAGCTAAAGAGAATTCCCGATTCTCTGATCCACATATACTCATATGGTGTTGCTTAATTATGTCGTACAAGTACTGTTATTTCATTAAATAATTGTGGGGAGGATACGAATATTCAATAAATATTACATCGTTTTGATGTTATATTTAAAGTTCGTTTAATGACGATGGTATTTTGTTTTTGACTAACATAATTTACGTCAAAGTATATAGACATATAAATTTATATTGTACAGGTTTTTTTCTTTATAAAATATCAGTATACCAAGAACTGGTAACACCCTATTGAAACAAAATCATAATCTCTTATAATAAGAAAACAAGTGACCCATCAATTATCGTTAAGACAGTGTTCGAAATTTCCTAAATAAAAGAACAAATTACACAAAATAATAATGTTTTTGTTTAATTTATATGTTATTAAATTTCTGCTAATTTTCTTCTCATACACATTAATATCAAAACTTACATTTTATATTTTCGTTGTATGATTTAATTCGATTATGACATAAAAATGAATAAACCACAATGGTGGTGTCTTGATTGGTCTGAGTTTGGACTCCAAAGATCAAAAAGTGTCTAGAAGTCTCGTGTTCAAATACAAGGAGAAACAAAATTCATCTTATGACCATGAAGGTTCAAATACAATGACTCCAAACTACCCGTAAAATAAGTGATCGTCTTGAAATCAATTGGTTCGTAAATCGAGTTTGATATTCAGGTTAATAAAAATACATAATATTATATATTTTATTATTTGAAAAGTGGGGTGAGGTGGAGAGAATGACATGTCAGCAAGAAAGGGATTAGGGCCTAGATATTGTTTGGGTACAACACAAACCCACAAAACCACGCGTGGTATGTTGGGGTTTCATTAGTTGCATTCCCACTCCCACCTTCATTTTAATATTTAATAAATTAAATTATTATTATTTATAATATTATTTTTTAAATCTTGTACTTCTTTTTAATAAATTATACTTATATGAATTTAGCTACAACATATTTTTATAATCATACAAATTATTTATAGATGTCTTTACAAATATATATATATGGGGTTTTTAATTTGAGAACCTATAAAATTGTGATAATCTTAAGAACCGATGTATCACGTGCTATTTTACATAATTTTTTTATGTATAAATATGATTTAGTATATTGATTAACATATATTTGTTTCATAATGTAAATATTTTTTAAATATTTGTGAAACAATATAATATGATAATGTTTTTCATAATTATCACATGCTATTTCAAAGATTGTGTGTGTAGGGATATTTATTTGAAATCATAGAGCTTATAATTCAACTATAATTACTGTATTTATTTATACAAAACTTGATCATAATATAACAAACCAAAATTGTGGACAAATTAAAACTAATCAACCAATTCATACGATTTAAAATATCCAATTTATACTATCTAATTACCAGAAAGTGGAGAGGGGGGAAGGAAACGTATCCTAACTGTCGCATAAACTAATTGTACATATAATATAAAATGTACATGATATCAATGATATAAGTTGAATCGTTCATGATAAATGACATTTACAAGATATTTTTTATTTAATTCATAGAAATTATTTAATATAAAGATTTTGATGTAAAATTATGAATGAAAAAGTGGTATATATAAATGAGATAATAATAAATAAATAAAAAAGAAAAGGAATGTAAAATAGGGGTAGTAGTTGATACAGGACATAAGTGGGGAAACTATGATTGATAACATAATTGTGCGATAAGAAAAGCCACGAATTTTATCATATGCTTACAGAGCACGCGCACCATTTAATAATAATATATACCCGCACACACACTCATTATTAACTTATCATTGCAATTTCAATAATTTCCATATATATATTTATACTATATTATAAAATATTTTGACTACAATTTTTAATAACTATTTTTTATGCATGAACTATTGTTTACTGATGCATATTACTTAAAATTTAAGATTATAAGTAAATTGTACATATGTATAACTTATTAAAGTTTCATGTTTGAATTCGTGTAACTAACTACAGATAAACATAATCAAATAGATGATAAACATCTCATTTTAAATATAAAAACTCTAAAATATAATTAGGATAATCATTAAGTTCTAACAAAATACTTAATTATTGTCTTTATAAAAAATTACATTATTAAACCATAAAAAAATGAATTATAAAAAAAAATTAATAGTTAGTTTCGTACTAATATCAATATTTTTTATCAACTTTTTATGATATATTTTCATATTTATATTTTATTCAAAATAAAAACATTATTATTTTTTCTCAAAACCATATAAAATTGTATTATAATATCGACTAAGACAAAAAAAAAACGAAACATTAAAATCAAGATGTATCTCGCTGCATTGTGCGAGTACTTATATATATATATATATATATCATATGAAGGGTTAACACTTAGCTACCGTTTGGTATACAAACATTATTGGACAGAACTGAACAGGACAAGAGGACTAAACTGGACAAATGCATGTCTGGTATTTAGTACGACTAGGACTAGACGGGATAAAACTAGACAAGTTACCCTTAAAAGTTATTTGATGATTTTAAATATTATATAATATTTATAATTAACTTTAAATAATTTAATTTATAAATGAATATATACATATATAATGGTACTAAATTTGAATGAAAAATTTGATATAATTGATGATAGTATTAGTGGTGGTTGGGGGTGGTTTTGGTTATGGTGGAGGTGGTGGTGGACGACGGTAGTAGTGGCGATGGGCGGTGGTTATGGAGGTAGAGAAGTGGTGGTTGGTGGACGACTGTGGTTATAGAGGAAGTGAAGATGGTGGATTTGTGGTGGTGGTAGCGGTTGACAACAGTGGATTAAAACATATTCACACTATATTTATTGTGAAGGTTCTTAGTTTTTTTTTACCTTTATAATGATTTGTTGTGAAATTTCATTATCTTGTGATCTCACGAAAACATGTTGGTATCACGTGAATCCAACCTTATTAGATTAAGTCTCAAATGATAACAAAAGTTACATTGAAAATGATGAAAATTGGATGAGTTGATTTAATCAACGGCTAAAAAAAATTATTGACCTTCAGTTATCTTCAATTAATTGTTGACAAAAAACATAGACCTTCAACTACCTTTATAAACCTTTATTTTCATTTTCACATGTCTACAATTATTTTCATATGCATGGATTTATTAAAGTTTCAGTGATGATGAGATTTAGGTAATTAAAGATTTAGTTCTCATGTTCTCACTATAACTCTTATTTTCATACAATCCCAGATACATACACACACACACACACACACATATATATATATATATGGTCGGATTCATGTGAGACCATGAGTTTTTCGTAAGACTCATAAAACCAATTTATGTTCATTGATCAACTTTATAAGCTAATGATCTAATGGTCTAAAGTTGCACGGTGACAATTTTGTGATTATTGAGAAGTCTTGTGGCGTTTATGAATGTTCAGATTGTAGATCTAATCCAAGGGTTGAGAATTGGTCTTACGGGTCTCACGAAAAACCATTGGTCTCACATGATCCCAAGTATATATATATATATATATATATATATATATATAGGAATGATCATATGAAAATCGCCTTCATTTGTGTAAACCGTGCAAACCACCTTCATCTGTCGATTTCATTGTTTAATCTT
>NC_037542.1:20479800-20490204 GCF_001531365.2 Cynara cardunculus var. scolymus
TATATATATATATATATATATATATATTTATATTTCTACAAGAAGATCTTTTTTACCTAAAAATAAAGTTTGTATATTTTTATACGTATATGTTCATAGGTGGAGGTTCAAATGAAAAGAATTTCAATTCATGAAAACGTAGATAAAATCATCTAACAATTGTGATAGAAAAAATTACGATCATTTTTTTAAAATTACCTCTAGTTTTTTAAATTGAAATTATGCGAAATATAACAAAATTAAAGTCGAACAAATTATACTAAAAAATGAGTATTCTATTTTCTATAATTTAACATCTATAGTGTTATATCTTTTACGGTGTTTTATAATATTTAGCATTTTATGTCGTTTAGATGTAAACTGTATTTATATGCATAATATTATAAAAAAACTTTACGTAAATATTAAATTGTATAGACAAAGAAAAATCTATGATTTCCTGATGGGATCTCCGTTTCCTGATAGTGATAGGGATGAATCTTATTCCTTGACGGGGAACGAGACTATGGATCAAGATTGGAGATTGATAATGGGGATAGGTTAATCAACCTAACCACAAGGGTGATGTACGATTGGTTTAAGATTGAGCTCCAAATGTTAAAAGTGTTTGGAGCTCCTACGTTCAAATCTAAGAAGAAATAAATAAAAAATCCCTTTGTGGTCATGGAATTTCAAATGCGGTGACTCCGGGCTACCCGCAACATGGATGGTCGTCCTGAGATTAGTCGGTTCGCATAGCGGGTTGGATATTCAGATTGATAAAAAGATTATTACAGTTAAAACAACACATATAACAAGGAGTTTATTTTTTTTAAAGCATACACAACATTTTATTACTTCATTCATCTTAGAAGAACACTAACATTTTTTTTAATATTTAATTATAATTGTTCTACAAAATTCAAATGTTTTGGAGTTTTACAAGGATTCTAATTCAAAAAATTAATTTGGCTATTAAATTTAATATTTATAATATTAATTTTAATTCACAATGAGTATTCAATTGATATTGGGCTTACACAACATTAAATGAAAGTAAATGGGCCAATGGGTTTATGGGCTTCATCATATTTAAATTTGTAATAAAAGTATTAATGTTTTTGAGTATTTTTTTTTTTGTAAATATTTGTTTGTTTTATTAAAATGTGGAGGCGGTGGAGAGATTAGGACAGATTTGAAGGAAAAGATAGGTAGAGATGTGACGGAAACAACTGAAATCCATGATAAGCTATTTGATATAACTCAGTTGTTCCGATTACGGGGGTGTTTTTTTTATGTACATCTGTTTCGATGAGTTGTATATCGAATCGTTGAAATTGATGTTTGATCCCGAAGAAAGGGAAGATATTTTCGGAAAGTGGGTCTTTATGATTCGTATTTTTTGAGAAACGTATCGAAATTTGGTTTGGATTTAAAACGACAGTCATCTCCACCGAATTTCTAAAATCTGTCGGTTGTGAAATTCCCATGAAACACTAAACATAGAATTATAATAGAATTGAATTTCAAATCATAACAAATCATACAAACCAAAGAGACGTTAACGGAAGAAAGGATATGCTCATGCCTAGAAAAGGTCATTTTGTGCATCTTGACGGAAAAAAGGATCAAAATGTCAAAGAAAATATTTATATAGTAATCAAAAGTCTAAAATTAAAAGTTATGGACTAAATGTGCGTATTTATAAAATAAGGATGTGATCATTTGTGTAGTTCATGATAGTTACTACTTTTTACATTGAGACCCCTGAACTTGTAAGAATTTTCAAAACCACCTGTTAACGGAGAGAGTTGAGTTGATTCGTTTGGCGGTTTGTTCATGGCGTTAACCCTTTGGGATTTTGAAATTTCATTAACCACCAGCTGACTAAATTCCAAATTTGGGTTAACCCTAAATTTGGAAGATCCCCAAGTTCAAGACGGATCGTTTCCTTTTCAAATGCGTTGATTTTTTTCTGAAGAAGTCTCAATTTTTTTTCCTTCAGATTGAAGATCGATCGATCATCATTTTCTCCACCAAACTGGAACTCAACCCATAAAGATTGAGGAGAAAACGATCTTTATAATCGATCGAAATCAAATCATAGATACAGAGCTGTTGGTGTATATATTATACGCATAAAGATCAATTCAGTCTACAGGTAGAAACGAATTTCGAAAATTTGTGTAAATCAGGTTAGAAAAAGTGATGGCGGTAGGCGGCGTTGGTGTTGCCGGCGAAGAAGCACGGAGGGCACATGCAGCGATGACAATGGTACAACTTTTCGCTGGAGGATCCCATGTGATCACCAAAGTAGCTCTAAATTTTGGAGTTAGCCGGCTTGTTTTCTGTGTGTATCGTGACGTCCTTGCCCTCTTAATCCTTGCTCCCATCGCCTACTTCCGTGAAAAGTTAGTCAACTCTCCTCCCAGATCTCCATTTTCCTATCAGATATCAAATGTCTGTTTGCTTTATCTCGTCAACATTTCTGTTATCAATGTGTTTTGTTAAGGTCTGAATCATATGATTTTTCCGTAGTCTTGAGTGAAAATGATATTGTTGACAATCGTTGCTTTGGACTTGAAAATAGTTCTATTATGTGTTCTTGATGTAGATGTTGTAACAGTTGAAATGTGAGATCTGCAATCCAAGATCTTGCATTTGTAATGTTTTGGTCAAATTCTTCAAATTTCTATGTTCAAAATGAAAATGGGGATTTGTGAGTTTCGAAGACGGTTTGGAAAATGAATTCATCAGTCCATTTATAATATATCATTGTGCCAATCTACCGATTGCTAATTATTTTTCAAGAAGGAACCCTAGGGATCTAGCGGGGAGGAGGCTATTGCTCTAGACAACACTAATTTTGAAAAACTAGAATTGTGAAGAGGAGAGGTGGAAAAGGTTTATTGTTATAACTAGAGAATTGAAGCTTTGCTACCACCCTAGAATTTTGATTTATGGGTTTATAAATCGTCAGCAAAAAGTTGTTATGATTGTTGATGAGTATGGGTATTGGGGAGTCCCTTTTTGTTTTTCATCACCAATGTGATATGCTATAAGCTAACTATACTTATTAGGATCACCTCTACTTCATATATATGAGAATATGATTATTAGGCTATCAAATGTATCTATGGATTTGAGTAAATACTACTTTGTAGTTCTTAGTAGTGTATTATCTTTTCAGTGTTTTTTTCTTGTGATTAACCTGGATATCCAACCCGCTATGCGAGCCGACTAATCCCAGGGTGACCATCTGCTTGGAGTCACCGCATTTGAACCTCCGTGGCCACAAGAGGATTTTTATTCCTCCTTGGATTTGAACCTGGGACCTCCAGGCACTTCAGGCACCACCCTTGTGGTTATCTTTTCAGTGTTAACGATTAAAACGTTCAACCAAGTGGAACGACTTACAACTGCTTGGTCTTTAAATTGAGTACCAATCCTTGTCATACTTGATGATGATAAAGTGATTATGGATTTATGGTATTGTTTGACTCCATGATAATTTAAGATATTAATTTGTGCACCTGTTTCTACTCGATTATTACATTCTAATCATCATTTGCGTGCAAAGAACAGTTGTATATTAACCGGAGAATGTGACAAAACTAAAGTTGTGGTTCCTATTTGCTATTTTTAGGAGAACCAGACCACCTATAACTAAGCGTTTCCTCTTGTCATTCTTCTTCCTTGGGTTAACCGGGTAAGCTTACGATCTTTAAAGTTGTTCCAAATTCCATTTGTTACCGATTATCATGTTTCTCATGCAAATTTTTGTTACCTACAGAATCATACTGCAGTCTTTGTTTATGGTCTCAGTTTTATTTTGTTTAACCTTCTTTAACCTTGAATAGGATATTTGGGAACCAGCTTTTGTTTCTTTTTGGTCTTGGCTACACAACTCCAACATATGCTGCAGCTGTACAACCATCAATCCCTGTCTTTACTTTTATATTCGCTACAATTATGGGGTCAGTTTCAACTATTCTCTTTTCACTTTGATTTCTTATTAATGTTAAGCCAGCTGTATATGGCTTAGAACAATATGCATGCATGCTTTGTATTGTACATAATTCCTATGCGTATATATATTTCTTCGAGTCCATATGAAGTGGTTTTACGTGCAGTACAGAAACGGTGAATTTACTCAGAACTGAAGGTCAGGCTAAGGTTGGAGGTACATTTGTTTGCGTTTGTGGTGCCATCTTCATGGTTATGTTTCGAGGACCAGTTTTATTCGGGAATTCTGAAAATGACCTTGGGACACATAACGAAATTAGTGCAAGGGGTCAACCAGAGCCTGCTGGATGGCTGTTATCTATATTTATTGGTCTCGGGTTTGACAACTGGCACCTTGGTGTCCTATGCTTAATAGGGAACTGCATGTGCATGGCAGCCTTTCTAGCTATTCAGGTACACATTGAAAATCGGAATACATATATAACCAACCCCATTTTCTGGTGAATGGGTTTTTTCTTACATACTTTTAATCAAATCTTTCATTGCATTTGTGATATTTGGTGGACTGAACTGTATGAGTGAGCTGGAAAGGTGCTCTAGAAGAATTTCTGCAGGTAGGGAACTATGGATTAGATTACCAATATACACTTGGTTAAGGGTCCTCTGCGTATTACGATTTTTTTTGTGACCGCTCAGGTATGTCTCACAAGAATTGATTGAATACCAAACAAACTGAATACCAAAACCAAAACACCAAAGGCTTGGCTCCCTCTCAATAATACGGTCAAGTAGCCCTCAGAGTAATCTTATCCGTGATAGTAGGCACAGTAATCCTATCCAGGATAGTAGGCACTCTTATACCACTAGTGAGTTGCCCAATTCCCTCACCACTCTACAGTTCAAGTGGGACGTCGTATATACTCGCACATAAATGAACACGACTCACCTTGAACCAACCAAGGTCCACCTTTCAATGCATGTCTCATTCCTCCGTCATCCTTAAACTTGAAATACTAAATCCTAGCCTCAATTTTGGAAATTCCAACTATCCCAAACATCTTCCACTTCTTAAGGAGATTGTAATCCACCACCCCGAATGACATATCTGTCCTATGAAATATCCAAGTAAGTACAAAAAGTACGCCAAACTCCTGTTCTTGACTACCTCCTCCTTTAACATCACTACTTCACATCCCATCAGCCAAATTTGACTGGTGGAGCATATTTTATCCCCACATTGTCTACCTGAATGTTGTTTCCTTTCAATGCATCAGCAGATGCTGTATTCTTTTTAGTCCCTGTATTCTTATCTTTTTTGACGTTATCCTTACCTATTGCATCATCAATAACCTCCATGCTATGATCCTGACTTTCAAACAATTTCACAGCTATGTTCCCATTCAAAATAGTATCTTGAACACTTAAATCACCTTTCCCAACTCCAATCCCATTACCTTCATACTTACTAAGTTCATTGATGAATCACCCACGATATTATCACCCATAACAGTAGCACATTCATTAAATTTTCTGTTAAAACTAATCTTTTCATTCTGCCCTGTAGCAGCATCATCACCCTTCAAATCTAAAATCATATCATCACTGCCAACACCATTTTGATTACCCCACTTCAGATCCATGCTCAGCCTCTTGATTAACCAGTGATGAACCATCCAAACCAGCAGCATTCACAATGATCTGATTTACCTCTGCACCAACAATCACACCACTCAAATCTCCCCCTGCCCCTTCACCTCTTTCAGTTTAAATACCACTAGGAACCTAATAAAATTGGAGCCCATTTCCACCATTTGTTCAGCCAACAACTCATGCTAGAAATACATATTTGATTTTGTTTCTAATAGGCTATGTTCTCTGGTTTATTATGGACAAAATCCTGATCTCTAATACTGCCATATATCCAAGTGTTCTGATTTTACCAAGGCCAGAGACAGCTATCAAGTTGTGTCCATATTTTAAAATGAAGTATATAAGCTGCTTCTTTAAATGGTCTCCAAAAGGTCTGCTTGTTATCTTGAAATTCTCCAATCAAATTCTTCTGCAATGATGCTAGAGCAGTGTTGGGCAGAACACGTCTAGAGTAGTCATCAGAATGTATCATCTGCAACAATTCCTTACCATTCATATAGATCTTTGTGTAGGCGTTCACATGTTCTTATCTGATATACCTATTTCCGTTCAGCACTACTGCATGTTTCTGATGTTTACCTCGGGAACCAACTTATGTCCTCTAACAACTTAAGCATCCGTTGAACCAAGACTTTGATAATCTTCTTTCTTGACTCGATCAAGTCTTCATGTTAGTCCACATAAAGCATTTCTGCATAGTGCAATAAAATAATCATAGTTTTTAAAGTTGCTATTAGTTATGGTAGCAATTTGCTTTGTGGCTGGTGATGCTTGGATATATTTTACGTTAGCTACATGGGGTATCTGAAGGTGGCGTTAGTGAATGGAATGTGAATTGAACCAACATGACCTGTTTTGTTAAGATACTTTACATATCTGTGTGCATAGAATTTGCCTTTATACGTCTCAAAATGTCTTTCCAATAATACTAATTTGTACTAATCTACTGACTAGTTTTATACTTAATAGTAACATATCTCTGTACATACACTGAAATACATTTTTTATTTGATTTCCTCTTTAAATGCTTTTTGAAGTTGGATTTGTGCTTTAAAATCAATTCAGGCTCCAGTATTGGCCAGGTATCCTGCAAGCCTGTCAGTTACAGCATACTCGTACCTTTTCGGTGTCATTTTTCTGGTATCAACAGCATTCTTGATGAACAACGAGTCAACAGACTGGAGCTTGACAGAATCTGAGTTTTGGGCAGTACTTTATGCTGTAAGTATCTTTTTCTTATTCCTGTTTTACTGTGGTTTCAAGCTTTCATTTTTAACGATATCCCATTATACCTTCCAAGCTAGAGATGAAGCTTATGACACGTTGGAATTAGCATAGAGATCTTTAGAATCATTAAACATGCGAACGGAGTTGACCCAAGATATGATAGGGCTGTCGATGGACCATCTAACCAACCCAAAGAAATAGGCCAAATTACCCAACCCAAACCTGGCTGAGCCCAATCGTGCCTAGATTCAAAATGCTTACGACTTTTACAAGCATTCATTGTTTCGTTTTCTTTCAGGGAACCATTTCATCTGCGTTAAATTATGGACTTTTGACATGGTCCAACAAGATCCTTGGACCTGCTTTGGTTGCACTTTATAATCCACTCCAACCTGCGGCATCTGCTTTTTTGTCAAGAATTTTCCTCGGAAGCCCAATATATATGGGAAGGTCTGTTCTTCACCCTTTCGTTCAAATTTACTATTTTGACGGGTTGGAGTTGTAATCAAGCGTTTCATGAAATTATGCACAAATACTGTAATTTTTCATACATAGAGCGTAACAAGATCGCAAAACTTAATTCTAGATTAATCTGCTTTTGACTCCTGATTGTGTAAACAGCATTGTAGGAGGATTCTTGATCATATCAGGGCTTTATCTGGTGACTTGGGCAACATATCGTGAAAAACAACAGGCGGCTTTGGGTGGTCGCCATCCTCGGGCATCAGAGTCACCGTTGATAGGTCACATTCTCTCTGGAACTCCAACCTCGTTACCAAAGATCATGGATTGAATCAGGTGCAAAATCTTGATTTCTTACTCAAATTATTGGTTCTAGGACTAGTACGAAAAATACCCGAGTAGGAATTTTCATCTTTAGGATTATACAAATTGTTGAACGTGATGTATATCTTCATTCACGTCGACGCTAACCATACATTATATCTTCCTTTAAAATCATGAGACGGGTACTTTTGTTATATTACATTATTGCCTTCGACATTTTAACGTTGTCTAAATCAATTCAGTCAGACTTTTTGGTTTTCAAATACGTCTGTAATATGTTGTATATTTGTTAAGTGTACGAATGCTACACTAACTACGTATATTTGATGCTCTACAATTCTTCTTTATACGAACATACAAACCGGGTACGATCAAGTAGATGATTAAGCATGTGATATTGGACGACTTGTTCTATAAAATTTCACCATCTGCGATTACATCGGATTGTTGTATGAGAAGAGATGTATATATTTGATGAATAAGTCGTTTAAATGTTCGTGTTTGACGAGTATAGTTAATTAGTTTACGAAAAGGCGAGAAGTTTCAATATCATATATGATTATATTTCTTCAGATGTGTTTAATCATATATGATTAAGCATCTATATGTTGTCAATATAACATGTGTTTAATCATATATGATTAAGCTTGTATATCATGCGTGTAATCATATATGATTAAGCATCTATATGTTGTTAATATAACATGTGTTTAATCATATATGATTAAGCTTGTATATCATGCGTGTAATCATATATGATATTGAAACTTCTTGTTTTCTTGCAAAATGTTTAGTTTTTTGTTTGAACCTTCTCCATATATATGTATATATAGAGGTTCAAATGAGAACAATATCCAAAAAAAAAAAAAAATGAAAATGGCTAAATCACATGCAAACATGTGACTTGCACTATGGGTCAATGCAAGAGTATCTCCAACAACTTCTCTATAATTTCTCTAAAATAAAGAATGAAAAGTCAAAATTTGTAAAATAAATTACATTCAACTTCAACAGATTTTGTTTTTTAGAAATTTCATCATTAATTATTATTTAAATATATTAAAATTTTATAATCTCAATACACATTTTTTAATCATTATCTATACTATAGTATAAAGCATTCGACAAAAACTATTAAAAATTATTTTTTATTCATGAAGTATCGTATATTGATACATATTACTTAAAATTCAAAATTACAAGTAAATTATGCACTCATACAACTTATTAAAGCTCCATGTTTGAATTCGTGTAACTAACTGCAAATAAACATAATCAAATAAAGGATAAACATCTCATTTTTTAAATATAAAAAATCTAAAATATAATTAGGATAATCATCGAGTTCTAACAAAATAATTAATTATTATCTTTATAAGAAAATTATATTATTAAACCAAATATAAATTACTTCGTTATTGAACATAAATTAAATTATAATAAAAAAATTGAATTGAAAATTACACAAAAAATGATGAATTTTAAATAGTTAATTTGATACTAATATCGATATATTTTTGTCAAATTTTTATGATATCTTCAAATTTATATTTTATTAAAAAATAAAAACATCATCGTTTTTTCAAAATCACATAAGACCATATTATAACATCGACTGAAATAAATAATAAAATAAAATATTAAAATCAATATGTATCTCGCTGCATTACGCGAATACCCTTCTAGTATAAAATTATATTAATTCAACTCTCATTGATGTATTAAATAAAAAAGTCATTTCTCTCTTCTTTCTTTAGAGTTTTAAAGAATTTTCTATATTTAGAGTTTTTTTCAATGATTCTCTATTATAGAGAACAAGATAGAAAAACTATTGAAGCATTTTAAAGAACAAAAGCTCATTTTTTTTTTTTTTTTTAAAGTTGTTGAAGATGCTTTAAAGGTTTGCATGTGATGTGGCTGCGACCTGAGTCTTTTGAATCATACATGATTTTAATGTAAAATAACATATGATTTAACCGTTTTCTTATTCTTTTACTGTTCACGTAAGGACTTGACTCTCTCTGTATATATACATAAAGAGTGTCTAGAAACTGAATTATTTTTGTAATTTGTGATTAAGATGTTATTCGACGAATATTTGACAATTTTGATCAACCATGCGCAATCAAACACTTCAGAATTAATTAATTAATTAATTAAGACATTAAATATATCAGTTCACACATAAAATAAGCTTTCACTTGATAAGCTTGCTAACCGATCATTATAATACTTCTTTTTCTAAAATTCCCAAAACATCATCATCACCATGACACCGTTATTAAAATAAAAAATGGAACACGATAAAGTAAAAAAATACTCCATCAGCTTTTAGTAGACCGATAAAATATAGCTGGTTATAACAAATTCTTCAACATGAAAGATCTCGGTACATACAAAGTTACACTGATCATGGAAACAAAAGAACAACAACCAGATGTTTAACTCGTATGCATGTATGATTCCAGGGGCTGCTTTTTTAACCATCTTACTTTTTATTTGTTTAAATTTTCATCATTCAATATCTGATTTCGCATATCTATACTATATTATAAAGCATTTGGCTAAAACTCTTAAAAACTCTTAAAAACTCTTAAACTCTTAAACTCTTAAAACTCTTAAACCCGTTCATCCCTAAACAATTTTATCCATATCCGATTTCATCTCATAACTGAATTTGTGTAACTAACTGCAGATAAATACAATCAAATACAGGATAAACATCTCATTTTAAATATAAAAAATCTAAAATATAATTAGGATAATCATTAAGTTCTAACAAAATACTTAATTATT
>NC_037542.1:20491884-20498905 GCF_001531365.2 Cynara cardunculus var. scolymus
TAAAAACATCATCGCTTTCTCAAAATCACATAAAGCCATATTATAATATCGACTGAGATAAAGAATAAAATGAAATATTAAACACACGATGTATCTCGCTGCATTGCGCGAGTACGCTTCTAGTTTATACAAAAAAAGCTTGCATTTTGATGGGTATGACTTAAAAGATGTAAACTGTAGAATTTTGTTTCTGATACCAGACAATAATAAAAACAGATGTTGTTGTTTTACTTAACATTGTTTTGGAAGATACATTAATATTAAAGAGGTTATGATTAGATAGGGACAACATATGGAATAACACCCCACCATTGTTGTTTGGTACCAATTGTCCACATACCATAATGTCATTTGTTTAATCACATGCTTCATTATCATAATGCAACATGATAATCCTTCATAAATATTTAAACCATTTTCTCGTTTTATTTTTTAAAACTATGTTATCTACAGTCGTAAATGGATATCCGAAGAATGAGGTGATGATGCATATTCGTATATGCTATAATTGGTCACATAAAAAGATACCATCATATCTGTATTTGTTATTCATATTATGTAGACAGAAAAATTAAAAAATACAGTCATATATGGTGTATGGTTATACTGTTAATACAGATATGATATGATATGATCCGGATCTGAATGCATATTTTTTAATTATGCTAACAGATCAAGAAAATCGATCTAACCGTTTAAATAAATCAAGAATTGTTAGAAGAAAAAAGAAAGCAATTTTATTGGAATATTAAAACATTTTTATATTTTTTCTAAGAATATATTGGGGAACAAAATATCAAATGCATATCATGTAATATTATTGTTTTGTTAATTGATATCCACAAGTGGATATAAAAAGCATAAGCATATCCACCTTGTTTTTCTTGAAACCAAATTTTTTTATGGTAGTTGTAGTATATCCCATGGTATATAATTTGGTATATAATTTGTTTTTTTTAAGAGGTGTTGAAGTTTGAAATCTGATTTTATTTTTGATTTATAAGAGGTGACGTTAAAGTCTGAAATCTGAAATCTCTCTCATCTATCTATACAATCTTCAATTTCAATTCAATCTAAGTTTCTTTATAGCTCTTTAGTGATGTAATCCACCTAAAATATTATTTTGCAAAAGTTATATATATATATATAAATTTTTATCATATATAATTATTATTCCTCATTGGATTTAAACATGAGACTTTCTGGTATATTTGACATTTGAAGTCAAGCTCAAACCAATCAGACATCATCCTTATGGGTTTTTTTTTTAATTACTTTTTTAAAAAATGTTTTGTTTTTTTCACAATCCTGATTGGGGAGATTGCTATAAACTTGGTCTAAACCATTACCATTTTTTTTCAAAAAATTGAGATATTAAAAATAATATATCGTTTTGTAATTTACAGGTCAAACAAGTCGAAAAGAAGTGTTATTTTGTAAGTTACGAGTCAAACAGGTCGAACAAAACAGAGGGATTTTGTACAAACAAATAAACACGTCTTTACAAAACCGTCAAGCGTCCTTTATGTCCTCGAGACTTCCACGAGGACTCGAGTCGTAACAAATGCAACTTTTCGACGAACGGTTCCAGGACTTCGGCCTCTTCTTCGGGTGCAAACGCCATGCAAATGCTTAGCTCTTGAACCGCCTGCGCATAATCCCTGCCATCGACATAAGAAATATGAATATATGATGGAATTACGCTTTGACAAAATCGTACAAAACAAAACTGAACCCTTTGACAAAATCGTACGAAAATCATCGGTTTGTTTCGATTCGGTTCAACCGTTTAGAATTACGCTCGACTAACTAAGCGAAGATTGCATTGCGTACCTACTATAGTACAACATCATGCCATGATCTCTCCTCAAAGCCCAGTTATGTGGCTGCAGTATCAACAGTTTCTCCGACGCCATGATAGCTAGCCTACGATACAAAAACCGAACACGGAATCAGATCGTTTAGACCACAAGTTTTTTGGGTTATCGTCATTTCGGCTAAAATGAAAAGTGAGGTCCATTTTACCTAAGATCTTGAGGGCGCAACAGTGGCATGCTTGAACTATCTGTTTTGCTCCATTTCTCATTATCATCGTGAATGGGCCTGAGCGGAGAAGTTAACATCAATCCATGGTTCGTCCTTGACGCACGTTTCCAATGAAGCCGCTACAAAATTAAAGAAAGTCGAGAAAAACAACCGTCAAATGAAGTTTCTCTATAGTTGCAGGAAAAAAAAAGCAAACCAAACGAACCCCGTATATCCCACCTGAGGTGGGGTCTTGGGAGGGTAAGATGTAAGCAGACCTGACCTCTACTCCAAAGAGCAGACCCAGTGTTCCCTTGAAGACCCCCAGCTTGTGAAAAGTGTAACACAGAGATATACATATATGATAACGATTTGAAAAGCTGTTCAGTTGTAGAGATTTCTTACAATCAAATTAGCCAGATAAATCCCAATAATATCGCGGTTTGTAGCAATGTCAAGACCAATAAGTGAATTACAGGTTAAATCGGATGCCATTGATCTCGGGTCCTCAACACACCGTCCGTTAACAATCCCAAATATGCTGTGCCCTGAATTCACCTTAAAAAGCTCCTGAGACCGATTGTTTTTCAAGTTTCAAGTTTCGTTAAAAGTTACAATATGTTCAAGCTCTAGAGTCAAACTTACCTCTGGGTTCCCGGTTTCAGGCCAAATTAGAAAGTCTTCTCCCACCCGGGATCCAACAATAGTCAGATTAAGTCTTCGACAAACTTCAATGTAAATTATGCTAAGCAAAATCGCTGCCAAAAGGATGATCGTAAATCAGGTTCAAACTGGGGATTTAAACAAGTTATAATACCAAGAAAATGAATACGTTATACGTACCACTGCCACATTTGGAGCTTAAAACGGAATGCAAGTAGGAACATTTCGAATCTACAACAGGTGATCTTCTGAAGCCTTTAGATTCGAAGAGAACTTTGTTCACAGCCTCCAAAACTTCCACCAAATGGCACCCGATGTCTCTTGAAATGAGTTCAACTTCAACTTCTTTCGCTATAGAATCCAATTCTAATAACCATTCGGCTATCTTCTTTCCTGCCATAAGAATAGCTTCGATGTGCTCCCAATCTGGGGCATCAGATGACACATTGGTATCTTTCCGCTCATTTTTTAGAGAATGGGCATCCATCTCGCGGTTAAAAGCCATAAATGCCTCATCTTCGGCAGAAATGTACAGCAAAGTCTGCAAATTTGATAGAAAAGAAAGTTAATCCTAAATATATGCTATGTTCTTGATAAGAAAGAAGATTAAAAATCAAACTTTTCTTTGGATCTTTTCCAAATAACCAAGAAAACATGAACAACCACACCAATGAAGAGAGAACACAAAGATTTATGTGGAATGTACACAAATACTACAACAGGCATAATCCTACTAAAACTTCGATTCAAACAGATTAAGTCGGATTCATGATCTCTGTCTTATAAAGTTTAGTGCTTTACTGACTCAAAAACCCGCAAGATCACCTTAGCAAGGGAGATATCTTTGTCCTTGGACCGAAAAGATATTTCTTGCGTAAACTTTTCCCTTGCAGCAACAAGAACCTGAAATTTTCCGCGATCATAGATTATAAGAGCGATATAATTATGCATTTTGATCACTAACGACTACAGAAAAGATAGATCAACAAGTGTAATTAGATAAACGCACAAGGGTATTGATGATATGACAGAAAATGTGAAGTTAACAGGAATTCAGACCTCATGGTAGGATTTGGGAGGCGAAAAATGATGGGTTTTCAAGGTTGCAATGGTTGCCGAACAGCTCGACTTCCGCTTGTTTTGCAGCAGCAGGGCGGCCGGAGTAGCGAAATTGGCCATCTTTTTAGGTTTGTCATCACCACACCTGAATATGGTAATACAGAATAAACCCATATTGCCATATGCACAATTTCTTCTCCAATTGATTTATATATGCTATACAAGTAACAGATAAAGCTAAACAGAATCAAAAACCCTCATCCAAACAACAACAAATGGCAAGATAGATGAAAGTTCATCAAAAAGGGAACAAACCCCATATGCTAGATTCTTGAATTAACAAGAGTAAAATCAAAATCATCATCAGTACCTGAGGGTAGGCCCACACATTGAAGAACTAGTCATCTGGTGTTGATGACAGAATCCAAACAGTGATACAAGCAACATTCTTTCTTCAAGAAAAGTTGAGAAGGGTTGAACTTTACAAGAAGCAAGTCAAAGAAAAACAAGAAAATATAAGAAATTTATGGATTCAGATGTAATCTTTAGCAGAAAAATGAGCATCAATGGAGTTACAAGAAGAAAAGGATGAAGGGTTAGATGATGATGATGAGGCCATCAAATTACAAAAAAAAGCTCCCAGTGATAAGGAAGTGGAAGAGGAAGAGGAAGACAACAAAGGTGCTGATGATGCAGATGAAAAGGAAGAAAAGTGATGACAGAATATATAGTGGAAGATGACATTGCTTCTTGTAGTATTGCCAAGATCCATTTGGGTATTTTAGGTTTCTTTATTCTGATTTCAGGGTTTTTTTACTGCTTTCTCACTCTATAGATACACACACATATATATATACACACATGTATATATAAATATGTGGATATAGATACAGAGAGATGAGGATGGGCAACTGTTGCTTTCTTTGGATTTCAATCTGGCAAGATTTCAAGGAGTGGGGTTGAGAAGGTTTTAGAGCCAAAAAGGAAGAAGGGGGCACGCTAAAAATGGAGTCTTTGGATGATGGATGGATGGATGGGTAAGGGTGGTAGGAAATTAGGATCAAATTCAGCTACGTATACTTGTACGCCACGTATCCCAAATAAATGTCTGTCTAAATATATATATAGGATTGGGTTCAACTAATATCAATTTTTATGTTACCATTTTTTTACATTTGAAACTTCACAGTAAAACATTGTGAAAGTAGGTTACTTTTAAAGCGTTTTGCGGTGAAGTTTCAAGTATAAAAAAGTAGTGTCACGGATCTCACGAAAACAGGTTGGTCTCACGTGATCCAAGTTTATCTATATAAGTATATATCTTAATAAAAATGTTCAATTATTGATCTAATCTTATAAAAGATTATTACAGAATACAAAGGTGACCAAAAACACGAGTAGACACGAACCCATAGCTTGATCAGTAAATGGAGCTAATCGACCGATCAGGGCAAAATAATCCATATTCAAATCAAGTTCTTTTAGGGACAAAATCAAATTAGTATCGGGATTAAGGTATTAAAATAAGTGAGCATTTGAGATAGGTTTCAATAATTAATGATAATTTTTTAATAAATAATCAAATACTTAAATTATCCTTTTAAACAAAATTAAAAAAAAAAACTTATAAACCACAAGGGTAGTGTCTGATTGGTTTGAGCTTGTCTCTAAAGGTTAAAAGTATCAGGAAGTCTCAGGTTCAAATCTAATAAAGAATAAAAATCCCCTTATGGCCATGGAGATTCAAATGCGGTGACTCCGGGCTATCTACAAAGCAGGTGGTCGCTCTGGGATTAGTCGGCTTGCATAACGGGTTGGATATCCAAGTTAATAAAAAAAAAACTTATGCATTACAATTAATATTAGTATTATATATATTAATAACTGTTAGTTAATAAGTAAACAAATTTAAAGGTAAAATCTTAGAAACGATTTACTTTTAACAATTAAAAAAGGTAACAAAAAGTCGTTGTCCACTTCTCCATCAATTGAGTTGCGAGCTCTACCACTAAAGTTTCCACTATTGTCTCGTCATAATCATGGCTAGTCGCTATTCTTAGCAAATGTTTCTCGATGGATCTGTTTCTGTCTTTTGTTGAATCTTTTTCAAGGACATTAAAGTAAGCTATTACGCACTCTTTCAATGGTGGTTGCTTCAAGGCAAATCTCCAGGCTATCTCTGCACCCTTACTACTTCTTTATCATTGAACGGTCATTTAGGGGTCTTAATTGGTGATCCGGGCTGTTTCCCTCTCGACAATGAAACTTACAGTTTTCGTTTTGACCTGACTTTGTCTCATATTATTTACAGGGTGACAAAAAAATCACAAAGCTATCTGGCCTAGTCTCATATATCCTAGGTCAATTATTAGTCATATGCAAGACTGTTTTTTTACTATCACTTTTTATTTTATCTTGTCTTATATGCCGAAATGCGTTTTTGAGATTGAAGGGTAAAGGATCAAAAGGAGGATGCCAAAAGTCATTTTCTTATATTATAAGGATCACAATGTAATTTTAATTATAAAAGTAAACTACAAATTTAGTCCGTATGATTTGTCAAAAATAACACTTTTCGTCTTTGAAATTTCAAAACTACAAGAAAATCATTATGGTTTATGAAAACGTCCGAGTTTGGTCCATCTCCCTCAGAGCATTTCTAACAGCTTCCATAAAATAGGAAACATCGAGAAAATGAGGATTTTAAACCAATATTTTACTCTAACAATTTCTCCAAAACTATCTTCAAAATGGAAAAAGTAGGAGAGAGAATGGTTTTTTCTCCAAATATAAAGATCACCCCAAAAATAATTATCAAGCGATAGCATCAATATGAAACTTTGAAAACAAATATTTAATATTAATTCTTCAAAATAGAAAATTTATTGTTGAAGATGAATATAATTATTTTGGAGATTTTAATTTATAGTTTTATAAAAAATTTAAAGAATTTATCGAAGATGCTTTTAACTGTTACAAGATAGTTTTTTCTATAGCATACAAAAAAAAATGGCATTTTTTCAAACGAAAGCAATTTTTAAATGAATTTGATGTGGATTGATGTCCGCCATAAATTTGTTACAATAAAGTTGAAGTTTCTAATCAAAAATTTGATTTATTTGAACAGTCCAAGCCTTTCTTTTTTAATCTTAACTAAAAAATTTGCAGTTTGTTAGTAAGATCGACCATAAACATCTAGAACTTATAAATAACTAAAAACTTGTTAAATTGCATTCATATATATGCGCATATATATATATATATATATATATAT
>NC_037542.1:20499280-20511482 GCF_001531365.2 Cynara cardunculus var. scolymus
CGGTGACAATTTTGTGATTATTGAGAAGTCTCGTGGCGTTTATGAATGTTCAGATCTGACGATTGTAGATCTAATCCAAGGGTTGAGAATTGGTCTTACAGGTCTCACGAAAAACCTTTGATCTCACATGATCCCAAGTCGGGTAAAGTATAGTGTATATATATATATACACATATATAGACTTGGGATCATGTGAGACCAATGGTTTTTAGTGAGACCCATAAGACCAGTTCTCAACCCTTGGATTAGATCTACTATCTGAACATTCATAATCACAAAATTGTCACGAAACTTCTCAATAATCACAAAATTATCACCGTGCAACTTTAGACCATTAGATCATTAGCTTATAAAGTTGATCAATAAACATAAATTGGTCTTACGGGTTTCACGAAAAACCTTTGGTCTCACGTGAACCCAACCCTATATACAACCTTTAGACCAGGCTGTTTTCGTGAGACCACATTTTTACACTTGAAACTTCACAGCAAAAACACTGTGAATTTTTAAAAAAGTCGAACCTTCACAGCAAAAACACTGTGAAGGTTACCTTCACAGCAAAAACACTGTGAAGGTTACCTTCACAGCATTTTGCTGTGAAGTTTCAAGTGTAAAAAGCTGGTCTCACGAAAACAGGCTGGTCTCACGTGATCCCAAGTATATATATATATAGAGAGAGAGAGAGGGGATGGCATCATACTTCCTAACTACAAACAACAATTAGGAGGATGTATCCAAATCCATGGGAGTCTGATTGGATGATGACTAGATCAACTATTTTAAAATAGTTGCATTATTGGTAACTTTAACTGATTTTATATCCAACTCCATTTTTAGCTCAATTGAAGATTAATGGAGGGTTCATAATCGAACCTAAGATCTGTCTTGTATTTGGGTAAAATCATGTCACCCATTTATAATTAACTTATATTATGTTTATTAAGCAAAAACAGATGAAAAAAAGAATTTAAAACTTATATTACAGTAGGGGCCTTTTACCAAAGACTTACCCGGTAAGTGTTTATCGATAAAATTTCACACAATCTCACTTGCTTATTGGGTAAGATTCTAGTCAATAAAAACGGCATTGTATGCAACAATTTACCCAGTAGCCGTTAACCGTGGTAAGAGTCGTCGCTCTCACTTACCGGATAAGATTTTCAGTCCTTGCCTCATTCTTACCGGGTAACATTCTTGGTCCTTGTTATATTCATCCTGTAAGGTAACGTTACTTGGTAAACACTTACCTGGATAAGCATTTGGTAAACGACCCCTTAGTCTATTGTTTAAAATTTTCTTCACTTCATACTTTTATAACATACGCACACATGTCTACATAACGCATGATATATGAGTGGGTCATACGTGTGTAAGGCTAATATTTGGTAGAAAAGATGTTGGATGATAAAGTAGCTATTAGTTGGAGAACTAATTGTTGGTTGATAAACTGATTGTTAACTCAAAATCTCTAATTGTTACAGTAAAATGGACGACAAACTTAATATAAATAGTTTTCAAATAAATGATCAATAAATTTCTCTCGGTTCCCTAAGGGAAGATATGCCATCGCTGTTGGTGATTTTAATGTCATCAGTTTCCATTTGGTGTAATGAGTAAATATACGAAAGCTAAAGGGGATCTCTACTTACTTTGTTATGCAAGTTAGGAGGTGCGGAGTGCACACTTGTACAAGACTAGATTGATCCTGGTATGAACAAAATGTGGGGGGTCAAGGGGGCCATGCCCCTGGCGGGGTCCAAAATTTAGTTTCTATGGAAGAAGTGTTATGGAAAAACATCCTTCTGATGTGTGTTCTCTATATACCCATATGACGGATGACAACCTCGTTTGGTTCTTGATAGATGGTTAGTTCCTAACAGAGGTTTTGGATCTAACTTCTCATGACCTTCCAACAGTCTTTGGTCTTATTCTTATCCATTTGTGGATGACTCCAAGTATAAATATTCATTTAAATTCGTTTTTTGGCTCAATATTTAAAGAATCCGAATATTCAAAATCTACAGTAACATGATATCTTTTCCGTGTCTAAGGAATTAGATTGTTCCTTCTTGGATTATCCCATATTTAGAATTTCGTGCAACACAAGGCTATAAGGTCGAAATATCTGATTTGAAAAGTGATATACACGATCCAAACAAGAAGCCAAACAATTGTGATTTTAGAAAACCACCCTAATGTTCATCTACCCTAACATCTGCTCTGACACTTCTATCTCGCCAATTCCAATTTGTTTTCTCTCGAATGTTGTAGAGTAGCCATTCCTTGTTATGGGTGTTCTTTGTGTGCAACCTAACATCGACGACTTGCAATAACCGGTATGATCGTCAAATCACAATGATACTACCGTTAAATATCATAACATTTTTTACATCACGACAGATTACCGTTGGCACGAGAGTCGGGACCGCCCTATTAAATCCGTCCAACACATTACACACGTTTTTTGAGGAAAAACTGATGAAATTTGGAACCATTCGTAACATTTGTTGGGCGATTTCTTCCAATTCCCAAATGTCACCAAATTTTCTAGTATTAAATGACACTCATCAACCTCAAATGGGACAGCAGACCCTCTATTCACAGCTTTACAACTTCAATTCCCACCCCTACTTGTGTGATTCCAAACCAATTTATAAAATCTGTCAACAATCCCAACTCGATTTCTCGCAATTTCAGTGATTTTCTCAGGTACCCAATTAATCTTTTACTCTGCCATTGTTGTACGGCAACAGGAACACAACAGTAATAGCTGTTTTTACATCAAGCTAGGGTAACATGCTTTGATTAACATTATTGTTCATTTAACGACGAAAAAGAGTTGTAAAATACGAGATTGAAGGCAGGATTAACTGATAACCACAGTTGTTTTGCAGAAATAACAACAAAAGTTCGATAAAGAGAACCTTGACAGTGTGTAAGATGGGAGAGATTGGAGGGACATCTATGGCTGGCGATGTCAATTTTGGTAAAATGGTTTTTGAACCAATTCTAGAAGAAGGTGTTTTCAGGTTCGATTGTTCTGCTGATGATAGAAGCGCTGCATTTCCTAGTCTTTCTTTTGTTAATCCTAAAGTCAGGGACGCCACTGTTATGAGTGATCACAAAGTTCCATCATACATCCCAACTTCTCAATATCTTGCTGAACAACAAATTGTCTATTTTGAGGTCAGCTGTATTTTCTTGAAAATACTTGTGTTTTTCAAGATTGTTGCAGTTGTCACAAAAAATGGAAAACTGAAGAGTGCCCTAGTCCGCATGCATATGTGTCTAAAAGAAATTTAAGAAATTTGTCCAGTATGCACATGTACATGGAGAAATTTGCCAGGTATGCATATTCGCATAAAATGCGCAAGTTCATAGAAACCAAGTAACGGTTTCAATTACTTTTATGTACATCTATGATACCGGAAAAATGGATGGTTATTATGGGTTTCTTCAGTTTTCTCATTTTTTGTGGTTTTCCGACAACCCGAGTGTGTCTATATAGGATTGGGTTCTCGTGAGACCACCCTATTCTCGTGAGACCCAGACCACAAAATAACACTGTGAAGGTGCAAAAAAACACCGAACCTTCACATCAAAAACACTATGAAAGTTTATTCACAACAAAAACATTGTGAAGGTTTACAGTGTCTTATTGTGAAGTTTCAGTGTTATTTAGGTGGTCTCACATGATCTCAAGTCTATATATATCATGATCTAGATTAGGCCCATGCATGTGCATATGCAATTTATTTATCTCACTAAGCTAGTGAATGTGGTAATCAGCTTCCAGCAGGAACGTCATTCTATGGAACAGGTGAAGTTGGTGGAGAGCTCGAAAGAACAGGGAAAAGGGTGGGTTTTTTTTCTTTTTTTAATTCATCAATTTTATTACTTTTGGACCATCATAATCATGTTGTTTACGATATTTGGGTGTTGATGAGTGCAATAAACACAGATTTTTACTTGGAATACTGATGCATGGGGGTATGGTTCTGGAACTACATCCTTGTACCAATCACATCCATGGGTTCTGGCCATTCTTCCTAATGGAGAGGCATTGGGGATTCTTGCAGATACAACAAAGCGCAGCGAGGTGCTTGAGATTCCTCCCTTATATATTTAATTTTCTGAACGATTTGTTATTATAGTCATTATACACATATTTCCTTTTCGAATACATTCAACAGATTGATCTGCGTGAAGAATCGATAGCAAAGCTAACTGCACAATCACCTTTTCCTGTGGTAACATTCGGGCCTTTTGGTTCAGCAACCGATGTTTTAACATCATTGTCACATGCAATTGGTAATTTTCTATCTATAGAATGATTATGCATACTCATGGATGTAAGTGGCAATGCATCTTTAAAGCTAAAGTTATGTTGTTTAGTGAACTCTAAAAAAATGGTATGCCTTTTTAAATACATATTATTTTTACTTTTCTTGGTTTTGTAATTGATATGTGTTTGTATCTAAAATAACTCAGATAATATGCCTGGTATTTTTGTTGATAGGAACTGTTTTTATGCCACCAAAGTGGTCACTGGGATATCAACAGTGCCGTTGGAGCTATGACTCTGATATGCGTGTTCGTGAGGTATGTTAAACTTTTGTTACAACTCTACTTGAATAAAAGCATTTCTATTCGGCACAATGAATGTTTGTTACTCTGAACTTATTTCCATGTTGCTTTTTACTGTGCAGATTGCCAAAACTTTTCGGGATAAAGGTATACCTTGTGATGTCATATGGATGGATATTGACTACATGGATGGCTTTCGTTGTTTCACGTTTGACCAGGTATGCTCTCTTGCAGTTATGACTATATACATACATCCTAAAATGGACTTCAGAGATTTTTTTAGCCAACAATCTACTAATCTACTTGTCGTTCAACCATAACCAAGTGTTCTAGAAATGTAATGTATCAATTTTCTTCACATTGTTATATTTGGCAACTAATCTTTTGTATTGCTCTCAGGAGCATTTTTCTGATCCAAAATCTCTAGCGGATGACCTTCATCACATTGGTTTCAAAGCTATCTGGATGCTTGACCCAGGGATCAAGCATGAAACAGGTTACTCTGTTTATGAAAGTGGATCAGAAAAGGACATATGGGTTCAAACATCTGATGGAAAGCCCTTTGTTGGTACGTCTATTATCTTCAATGTTCAACTGTTTAAAGATCGCCTCTCATAAATTGCATCTCCATTTTTATAGGAGAGGTATGGCCAGGACCTTGTGTTTTCCCTGATTTTACTCAAGAGAAAGCTCGTTCATGGTGGGCTAATCTAGTAAGAGATTTTATGTCTAACGGAGTGGATGGCATATGGAATGATATGAATGAACCAGCTATTTTCAAGGTAATGTTTAGATCTTTTCTTTAAGCATTATCTTTTCGGATAACTATGGTTATCCGGGCCAGCTTGTGCACGTGTCGACTAATCCCATGGGGCAGCCGGGCAAATCTCCACTGGCTCTTATTGAACTTGGACTAATGGCGAATGTGGAGCAAACCCAAGGCTTGACCAGTTGAGCATTATTTTTCTGGTTTATTATCTCACTTGATTTGTTTTTCTTTCACCAGTCCATAACAAAGACAATGCCCGAGAGTAACATTCATAGGGGAGACGCTGAACTTGGTGGTCATCAGAATCACTTGCACTATCATAATGTACGCTAGTTTGTTTGTTTGCTTATTATGCATGTTTATCAAAGAATAAATTAATTACTAATCTAAATTAGTTGGGTATATGGGCTTTTTACTAACATGGTTTCCCATTTAGGTTTATGGCATGCTGATGGCAAGATCAACATACCAAGGCATGAAATTAGCGAACCCAAATAAACGCCCATTTGTTCTTACTCGAGCTGGGTTTATAGGTTCTCAGAGGTATGCTGCTACATGGACGGGCGACAATCTTTCTACTTGGGAACACTTACATATGAGCATCTCTATGGTACTCCAGTTGGTAAGCTGCTAAGATATCTTGCATTAGATTGTTTTCCATTTCTTCATCTATTAGTAGTAATTAATCTTGGTTCAAGATATATTTGTTTGGGTAACATTTTGCTCAATTCTCTTCCCTTTCAGGGTCTCAGTGGTCAGCCAATTTCAGGGCCAGACATTGGTGGATTTGCCGGTAATGCAACACCCAAGTTGTTCGGAAAATGGATGGGTGTTGGGGCCATGTTTCCATTTTGTCGTGGGCATTCCGAGAAGGGAACTATCGATCATGAGCCTTGGTCCTTTGGGGAGGAGGTAGACCCTCTTCTGAAACAAACTATTATTTTGTTTTAATCCGCAAATGTTTATCGACCCATAATTTTCTGAAGAGATTTTGTTGTGGCACTCCAATTAGATATCGAGATGTTTGTTCTGTGTTCTTTTTTGGTATCTTTTGTTTTTATATTTCTTGGTTTTCTCTTCTGTTGAATGTTATTATTGGATAAGTCTCGCTTGAGCCCTCCCCAATCTTGTTTAGGATAAAGATTTCTGCAGGACGATCTGATGCATTAAACATTACATCTTTAACTTTCATATACGTTAACAAATCTTTTTGCAGTGCGAGGAAGTTTGCCGTTTGGCGCTAAAGAGGCGGTACCGCCTTATACCACACATATATACACTTTTTTACTTGGCACATACAAAAGGTTCCCCAGTGGCAGCTCCTACATTTTTTGCTGGTATTTCTTGATGCTTTAAATTTATTTGCATCCATATGTCTTTAGATTCAGTTCGAGTTGCTTGACCTTCATGATTTATTTTGCAGATTTGAAAGATCGCCAGTTAAGAACAAACGAGAATTCCTTCCTGTTAGGGCCACTTCTTGTATATGCAAGGTTCTCATTTTTTTTCTCACATAAATCAACACAGATTATTAAACTAGAAAACATTTGAGCTAAAAAGAAAAATCAATTTGAATTTCTATGATAATTATCTGTACTGATTCGAAGTTCGAATGTTGCAGCACCGTGAGTGATCTTGGGGTGCATCAACTGCAGCATACTTTGCCTAATGGCACTTGGATGAGTTTTGATTTCCAAGATTCACATCCGGTACGAATCCCCTGAAGAAAACAAAGACTTGTATCTTTTTTGGCAATTCTATTTCATTCTTTTGATCATTGGATTCATAATTTTGTGGATTCCTCAGGATTTACCAGCACTCTATCTAAGAGGTGGATCAATTATCCCATTTGGTCCAGCTCATCAACATGTCGGTGAAGCTAATGCAAGTGATGATCTATCGTTGCTTGTTGCTTTAGATGAAAATGGTAATGATATGTGGCCATGTATCAAATATCTCAAATTTATCCAACATAAATATAAAGTTTGCGCCTTTCTCCCATAATGGGCCATTAGATAGTTCAACTCTTGATTGCAGGTAAAGCTGAAGGTGTTCTCTTCGAAGATGATGGTGATGGCTACGAGTATACTAATGGAGGTTATCTCTTGACAACATACATTGCCGAGCTTAAGTCTTCAGTTATCACAGTGAGCGTTTCCAAGACTGAAGGATCGTGGATGAGACCGAATCGACGCTTACATGTACACCTCTTGCTTGGCGAAGGAGCTATGGTATGAGTTCTATTTGCGTCTTGGTTGTCTTTTCTTCTGTTTTTGAATTTCCATCATTTTGTTTTCAAGTACTTTCTATTTTCAGATTGATGCATGGGGCACCGATGGAGAAGATGTGCAGATCATCATGCCATCGGATACTGAAGTGTCAAAACTGATATTGGATAGCCGCAACAATTACAAGATGAAAATGGGTAAGTATGCTTCTTTTAATGTTCTATAATGATTGCATGTATCGATTATTGTTTCTGTTGTTTTTCTAATGTAAACTGCAGAAACTGCAAAGCGTATTCCGGATGTGGAGAAGGCATCTGGAAATAAAGGGATTGAGCTTTCGGGAACTCCTGTGGAAATCAAATGTGGTGAATGGGCTCTCAAAGTTGTCCCTTGGGTTGGGGGTCGAATTATTTCTATGGACCACCTTCCTACCGGTAAAACTAATCAACTCAGCATTTCTGTTTTATAGCTTTGACCCCTGGTCATATATTTTGGAACTTATGACAGGAACTCAGTGGCTTCATAGTCGGGTTGAGATTAATGGGTATGAAGAATATAGTGGTACTGAGTACCGTTCTGCTGGTTGTACTGAGCAGTATACTGTTATCGAGTGAGTTAATCTTTGATCTTTCTTTAATCTTGAAAAGTTACCTTCCATAGATAGTCAAAATAACGATTCCCTTTTTCTGGTACAGTCGAGATCTTGAGCAAGCAGGAGAGACAGAATCTCTGAAAATGGAAGGCGATATTGGAGGTGGATTAGCTCTCGAAAGGAATATATCTATCTCGGAAGATAACCCGAAACTTTTCAAGATTGATTCCAGCATTGTAGCATGCAATGTGGGTGCTGGTTCTGGAGGATATTCAAGGTTGGTTTTCCGATCGGTTCTATTTTTTTTAATCAATCTATATAATTCATCTGCTGGTATTTTGGCTTCTCATGATGTCGACTATTAATCTCATTTACTAGGCTTGTTTGTTTACGAGTTCATCCAACATTTAGTCTATGGCATCCATCCGAATCATACGTCTCATTTACCGCCATTGATGGGTCCAAGCATGATGTATGGCCAGAATCCGGGGAGCAGTTTTATGAAGGGGATCGTCGTCCCAATGGTAAAGTTTCATCTAATCTTCTCTTAGTTTTCACAAATTTGTGTCATTATAAGTGGCATAAATAATCAAGATTTTCTTTAAAAATCGTAACTTTTCAGGTGAATGGATGCTCGTCGACAAGTGCCTTGGCTTGGGTTTAGTCAACAGATTCAATATTGACCAAGTTTACAAGTGTTTTATATATTGGGATTGCGGGACTGTAAATTTAGAGCTTTGGTCAGAAGACAGACCTGTTTCGAAGCAATCCCCTCTTCGTATTTCTCACAACTACGAAGTTACGCGGATTTTGTAGATGAAGCACATGTTATTTGGTATGTACTTGTTGCTTCTGTTGTATTTCTCTTAAGTCTTAGATACGTTTCTCGAAATAATGCTCCCTATCTCCTTATGTTTGAATAATAACCGATAGTGAGAGCCAATTACATGGTTCTGTAAGCACATTATCTATAATGAATAACGTAAGACCATTATATTTCATCGATGAACCATTTCTAAAACTAACGAATGGGAAGAACTCCACACTCTTGTGGCAACTTGTGCTGGTGATCGATCAATTGAGTTGTGTTTCTTTCATAAAACCAGTCACTGACCACCTCAGCAATAGCCTGCACATCACATCAAAAATTATATCAGCATAAAACTTATACTTTGACTTTAAAGTCAAAGGAGATGCATTCAACTTCTATATTCATAAGATCTCTGACATTTTAGAATGATCCGATAACCAAACCAGCCCCGTATATCCCACCCGCAGGTGGGCTCGGGGTTCATTTTGTTATCAAATGGCGTAAAATTTCTGGGGTTGGAGATTATATCACTTTCTTGGAGGCAAATAGTTAGAAATTGTTTAGATGAAAGAATGTGTACCTTGTTATCCAATTTTGAAGCAGTATCTCCTAGCCAAGTGATCTGATTCCCTGTTTGGCAGTGGGAATAACAAGAATTGATGAACATTCCTCTTGATGTGGAGTTGAATGAGGATTTACCCAATCCTGACCACAATGTCTTTATGAAATCTGACCTAAAATCTGAGTTTTTTGGAAGCACAATCTATGTTAGCCTCTTCTACCATTAATGCATCTAAGGTTGGTTTAGAAGTATGACCTTGCAATCTTTTGAGTTGGGTAGGAGAGCAGTTACTGATATTCAGTTTGCATGCAGACGAAGAACCATGGCGATCGGCCTTCTTTGGTGCCAAAATGTTTTGTACCTTGAGTGCAGTATCTATACGTTTACAATCGGCACTTTTGCACGTAGAATCACACAGAAACACCAAAAACACACACATGAAGATGATGATATACCTGATATGAATCGTAAGCCGAGTTTATGACAAACACAGGTGTCTTGATTTCTGGCAAAATAAATTGTGGGTAGAAACACTGCAACAAGATTGAAATAAATAGTGAACTAAGCTTCATGAAATTAGGTAGTGTGCCTTGGTTCCAAAAGGAGAAAGATTTATGGTTTGACTTTTGAGGTCAACTTATATGTATTTTCAAATCCAAATTTATAGTATCAAATCTTGTTACCACTTCTTAGTTGCTATTATATCTGTTTGTAATTCTATGAATTTTGACATGGCTGTCAACATTTTCCCCAACCTTTAAACTATAGTATCAATTTTGAAGCTGAAAATTAGTTTGTTTGACCTTGAAAGTCAAACTGCACCCTTCTGGGAGCAGAGTAGTAGTAGAGAAAATGGAGCTTACCAAGCCAGGTTTATTCTTTGAAGTACATGAAGAAGGCAAATTTATCTCTGATTTCTACATCCAAAATCCAGGTACCTTGTCAGAACTAGCAATATGATTAATATGTATATATATATAGAGGAGGGGGGGGGGGGGGGAGGAGGTTTAGGGGAAACCCCTAAAAAATGAAAAACTACACGTGCATACAAGTAATTGAAGTTGTTTCTTGGTTTGTATGCACATATGCATATAGGACAAATTGCTTACAAAGTACTTGTATGCACATGTGCATACGGTCCACATGAACAGTTACCAGCGTATTGCTCAGTTTTTCATTTATTCAGAATTGATATATGAGAGATGGAGAGAGAACATGTAGTTTAACGATCTTGGTGAAGAACTTCTCAAAATGGTATTTTCCAGAAATGTCTTTCCTGTTAGAAGGTGTGATGAGTCAGATGTAATGTATTGAAAGAAGACAGATTTCTTCAGTTATCGAAAAAGCAAGATTACACATGAACGAAATAACCCGCATCTGGAACACATTTTACTTGACTAGTTGATGGCAACCTAGCTCGGAACTTGTCACAATGCAATATCGAAGCTAACCCACCAGATGAACAGCCAGTTAGAAGAGCCTGCCACCATTTCACACAGTTAACACTATCGTCAGAGGGAGCGCAAAAGAATGCGTATATGTATGTATGTATGTATGTATGTATGTATGTATGTATGTATGTATGTATGTATGTATGTATGTATGTATATGTTACACATTGGATCAACATACACTGGATGCTTTATATAGTCCTTTTGCTAGCAGTTCTTCCAGAATAACATTAAAGATTCTTGCACCTCTATAATGAAGGTTAGTAGCCTGAAGATTTGCAATACATTAGAAACATTGAATTACTATAGTTTATGATGGAGCTCTGAAAAGCATCGACTTACGGGGTCCACTTTTTCGACATCCCCGGTAAAAGATGCTCCGTCACAGTACCTCATTATGACTCTATTCCAGTTATAGAAGCCTAGAAAAAAGAACAAACCTCATTTGCACCAAAGACGTATACGAGAGAATATATGAAACTCCATTAGATTACTTTTCAAAAGAGTATCTGGAGGAGAGAGAAGATTCCGGTATATATGGAGGAGAAATGGTCCTAATATAGCTGATGTGGTACTCCAACATGTCCCCTCTGACAAAGGTTAGACGGATACAGATTCTCTCAATGTCAATTCCCTATAATGGTAGACCTTGGTTTTGATACTATGTGAGAATATGTTGAATCTCATGTCAGATCACTCTTCAAAAGAGCTCTTAAGCAGAGAATGGAGGAGAAATAGACCAAGTCTAGTCAATGTGAAACTCTTAACGATACAGTTTGACTTTCATGTAGGTAAATATACCTGGATTGAACTCTTTCTTGCTACTAAAAACTCCCGTGAAATTGAACTTCGTCATACGCGTCGACGAACCCACTCCGTTGCTCATGTTCACGCGTAAAAGACAACTTTTTGTCGACTCACACCATCCTCCTCCCTAACCACAATTCAAGGTGTGATTAAACCATTTATTTGCAAATGACCTCGAATACCGAAGCTAAAATGGATACGACTTATTGGGTGTAAAGGAAGTAAACTGAATTTGCTCAAGTTCAGTTTAGGGGAGGATTTTGAAGCTGGTGCACGTGTTGGGTTTTTGCAACGGTCATATGACCAAGTCCTAGAGTCTGTTTCTCAGTTTGAATAAGTATTAGTATAATACCCGTCAAATATATATGTGTGTGTGTGTATATATATATATATAT